>NC_069502.1:1221005110-1221312610 GCF_027579735.1 Bombina bombina
CTCATTGGACAAAAATAAGACCAATAGAAAAGGTACACTGTTGGACAAAAAACGTAATAAATATATATATAGAAAGAACTAATGCGCCCTGACAATTTAGTATATGTATATATACCCTAGCCTAGCAAAATACAAAACATCAGATATAGTCATAAATATGTATTCTGCAAAAAGTTATGATGAAAAAGATATAAAGATGAGATGAACAAAATGAACAGATGAATAAAAGAAAAATAAATAAATAATAAAAGGTAATCATGGGGGGCATGAAATATTCTCATAGATCCAAAAGTGTAAAGGAATACACAAAATGTGGAAGAGTAAAAGTAAAAGTAAAACTCAAACCAAAAGAGTAAGGCAGTATAGCAAAACTAGTGTAAAATCTTAATACAGAAGTTTGCATAATTATAAGGAAACTATGGAAGTGTATCTCTAAACATGCCTATACTATATAATATAAAATATACATATATAGAAAAGAGCGTATTATATGGCTGAAACAGATTGCAGCTTAGTAAATGCAACCTGCTGAAATAACTACAACTCAAACACAAGGAAGAAAATAAGTAACTATGCTCAGCTATATCCCTGTTGTAAATCGCAATTGTTATAGCAAAAAAACCCTATCTAATATGAGTTTAAGAACTCAAATGTGTATCTCAATGTACACAGGTAACAGTGACCTATATAGGGAAATGAAGAAATACAACTGTACTGAAATAATAATATAATCAGTGGATACTGCTGAATGAGTGTAGTATGGTATGCGATGTACAGAGCAATACAAATAAACTGCATTATTTGTATTGCTCTGTACATCGCATACCATACTACACTCATTCAGCAGTATCCACTGATTATATTATTATTTCAGTACAGTTGTATTTCTTCATTTCCCTATATAGGTCACTGTTACCTGTGTACATTGAGATACACATTTGAGTTCTTAAAACTCATATTAGATAGGGTTTTTTTGCTATAACAATTGCGATTTACAACAGGGATATAGCTGAGCATAGTTACTTATTTTCTTCCTTGTGTTTGAGTTGTAGTTATTTCAGCAGGTTGCATTTACTAAGCTGCAATCTGTTTCAGCCATATAATACGCTCTTTTCTATATATGTATATTTTATATTATATAGTATAGGCATGTTTAGAGATACACTTCCATAGTTTCCTTATAATTATGCAAACTTCTGTATTAAGATTTTACACTAGTTTTGCTATACTGCCTTACTCTTTTGGTTTGAGTTTTACTTTTACTTTTACTCTTCCACATTTTGTGTATTCCTTTACACTTTTGGATCTATGAGAATATTTCATGCCCCCCATGATTACCTTTTATTATTTATTTATTTTTCTTTTATTCATCTGTTCATTTTGTTCATCTCATCTTTATATCTTTTTCATCATAACTTTTTGCAGAATACATATTTATGACTATATCTGATGTTTTGTATTTTGCTAGGCTAGGGTATATATACATATACTAAATTGTCAGGGCGCATTAGTTCTTTCTATATATATATTTATTACGTTTTTTGTCCAACAGTGTACCTTTTCTATTGGTCTTATTTTTGTCCAATGAGTGTGGATTTTGTCTTTTATATAGCCAGCACACCTGTTTCCAATTAGCTATGATTACGGTCTTTACCGAAACATGTTAGCGGAATAACTTTTGGTAACACTGTTATGCTGGATCCCCCTTTCTTTTTTGCATTTTTATCCCAAGAGGAATTTAATAAAGACTTTGATTTTTAAACGCAGCCTGGATATCAATTCTTTTTGCTTGATATATATATATATAGATAGATAGATAGATATAGAGATATAGATATAGATATATATATGACACAACAGACTCAGTCTGTAAATTTGTGTGTATCCTGTGTGTATCCTGTGTTTATAATGTGTTTATAATGTGTGTGTATATATAGACACAACAGGCTCGTCTATTCTTTAATTCAGTCTTTGTAATCTGACTATCTCTGTAGTCTCAGGATGTGTTTATTTCATGCTAATGAGTCTGTAAACTTGTGTGTATAATGTGTATGTATACTGAGTGTATACTGTGTGTGTAATGTGTGTATACTGTGTGTATACTGTGTGTGTAATGTGTGTATACTGTGTATACTGTGTGTGTAATGTGTGTGTAATGTGTGTATACTGTGTGTATACTGTTTGTGTATAATGTGTGTATCCTGTGTGTATATATAGACACAACAGGCTTAGCTTAAGTAATTAACTGCCCTATCCTCCTGGCTTGCTGGAATACAGAAGAGCCATAGAACTGACTCAACCATAACTATATATCAGTCACTTATTTATAACCTTACATAGATAAATAAAAACACAAACACAGAGTGTGGGAAAAGACCCGTGGGTCACGTTTATTGTAGAACAAGAGAACCGGCTGAGGCAACGAGGCCAACTTATAACAGGTGGCGGCAATTTAGCTAGGAGAGTAAGCAACCCCCTGCTAGGAAGAAGGGCCGCACCCGTGAATGCCTACACAAGCAGAGCTTAGCTGCACGCAGAAAGTCTTAGGGAGTTCTCAGCATCTTTAGAATGGTGGAGGGACCCCCAGGCGCGCGCCTGCAGAGACCACCCTCCCCTGCGCAGCCGTCACTCTACCTCTGATGGCAAACTGGGGCGCGGACCAACCGCCTAACCAGGGTGTAAAGCAAAGAACTCCAAACCAGTAGGACCATGTGTGACTAGGCGCGTGTGCATGCCATTACCTGGGAAGCCAAAAAACTACCTTCCTTGGACTTAAGGAAACGAGCCGTGTAGTCCTCATCCTGTCTCAGATACCCTGCTGAAACACCATAGTGATGTCCAACCTAGAGATTGCCGCAGTATTGAATTGAAGGGAGGGAGGGAAGCTGTGAAGATGAGCTGGAAAGAGGGTTTGGGGCCTGTAACCTGACTTCTTAAAGGTAAGCTAGACCCCACCCACACTAATGCAACATTGTTGCCACTTCACAGCAGCACACTCCTAAGGGCCTTAATTCTTATGTTTGTTCCGGGCTATGCTGCCTTCCACTGTCTTAAGTAATTAAATGCCCTATCCTCCTGGTTTGCTGGAATACATAAGAGCCATAGAACTGACTCAACGATAACTATATAACAGTAACTTATTTATAACCTTAAACAGATAAATAAAAACACAAACACAGAGTGTGGGAAAAAACCCGTGGGTCACGTTTATTGTAGAACAAGAGAACCGGCTGAGGCAACAAGGCCAACTTATAACAGGTGGCGGCAATCTAGCTAGGAGAGTAAGCAACCCCCTAGGAAGAAGGGCCGTGCCCATGAATGCCTTCACAAGCGGAGCTTAGCTGCACGCAGAAAGTCTTAGGGAGTTCTCGGCATCTTTAGAATGGGAAGGGACCCCCAGGCGTGTGCCTGCAGAGACCACCCTCCCCTGCGCAGCCGTCACTCTACCTCTGATGGCAAACCGGGGCGCGGACCAACCGCCACAAGAGACAGCCCAACAGGTATAGCTCTTGCCGCCACACTCATAGGTGTAACAAAATAGAACGCCTCAAATTACATAAGAACAGGTCAATGCCCCTCTCAGAGAGGTGCACCCCGTCCCTTCTGTAGAGGCTCATCTCAGCCATTGTAATGTTCCCGTGTTCCACAACAAAACCTCCTGACTGGCCTAAGAAGATCCTAACCTCCCTGTTAATCTTCTTACGGACCTGAAAGGCTGCCCTGTGAGACTGCATGTGTCGCCACTCTATTCTGGGGATGATGTTGGACCACCCTATTTTAGCGTGAGGGACCCAAGTCTGAAAGGTACGCAGATCAGACTGGATTACTGCACTAAGCTGCTTACACGGCAAGAGCCCCATATCATTCCCCCCGGCGTGGATGATCAAAACTTGGGGTTTCTCCCACCTGTGCAACGCTCCATGCAGTAACTCAGGCAGACCCTGCCAAGTTAGCCCCGTACGCCCCAACCATCTAATGGTGACTCTAGATGAGGGGAACCCCAGCTGACGCCCATCAGGTCTCACGATCGCTCACAGCTCAGCCCAGTGGATGTAGGAGTGACCCATGATCCACACTCTCAATGGACCGCTCCTCAGCCCTAAAAAGAAATAAGAGTTACTGGGGAACATTGCAAAAATAATTATTTACACAGTCAAAGGCCTAACATACAACAAATACCTCTTAGACCTCCATCTCCCCAACTCTCTAATATTGTCAGCCGACCAACCCAGACCAGCGGCGGTGGTAGCCGCTCCAACCCTGAACGAATGAGGAGCAATGACCCTCGGGTCAAGGCCCACTCGAGATGCTGCCCAGCCCAAGACTCTACGGAATTGGAACCTCGTTAATGGGTAACCATCCCCGTGAACGAGGAATTGTGATGAACCCTCCGGACGCACATCCATGTAGGCCCTGGTAAGTCGAACTGGGCAACAGGCTGAGCCCTTGTGGGCCGGCAAAGATATCCAAGCTCCTCTCCATTCTTGGTTGGTCTTAGATCTAGGAAGAAATACAAGAACAGATGACTCGTCGTTCTTGACATGAGAGGCCTGAAGGCCTCCAGGCCTGTTCTTCGAGGGGGGAAACAATTCCCCCACCCTGAGTGCCCCGTGTAAAGCCAACCCGAAGGTGGCCAAGAACAGGGTAGCCTCATAGGCAGATGAACACACTGCCGGCAAAACTTGACACAAAGCAATCAAGCGCTCAATAGTAACAGGTTCCTTAACGTCTTTGGTTCTGGGCACCATGCGTCCCCAACCCCTCAACACCTGCCTAACCAGGAAGGACCTAGAGGAGTCAGTGAGGCCGTACAGTTTATAGAAAAAGGACACGGCAGTCAGTCGAGACCCGACCGCCCCTTTCGATACCCCATTACCTTTGAGCTCGGTAATCCAGTCCAGAAGACCCCATTGGTCACCATCACAAAATGGTCGGCCCATCCGGTCGCAGAAAGTGATCCATTCGGTCCAATGTTTCACGTAAGTTTTCCAGGTGGATGGGGCAAGTGAGCAACGGATCATCCCGATCAAAGGTCCCCATCCAGCGCCACCTACCATAAATAACCAGGACAAAGAGAACCGTTAGTATCCGCATGAGGAACTAACGCATAAAATGCTTCCCATTGAAAGCGGGAAAGCGCATCCACAATCCTATTCTGGACGCCCGGAACATGCCTAGCACAGAATACAATATTCAGGTGCAGACACCTCAACACCAACAGCCGTAAGTATTGCACAACAGGAGAGGAGCCGGACGTGAGCTTGTTAATGGCAAAGACAACGCTCATGTTATCCGTCCAGAAAATCACTTTGCGGTCCCGAAGCTGATCACCCAACACTTCTAGGACTACTATGATGGGACAAAGTTCCAAAAGGCAAAGATTACGAACCAGGCCTTTGTCGACCCATGAGCGAGGCCACCGGCCGGTGCTCCACTGCCCGGACAAGTAAGCGCTGTACCCGTGGGACCCTGCCGCGTCAGTAAACAATCGAATCACCGCATTGGAAGGAAAAACCTCCCGCCACAGGCAGATACCATTAAAGCAGGTCAAAAATTGCTCCCAAACAGTCAGGTCGTCCATCATTTCAAGCGACACTAAACTTGCGCGTCTGCGACCACTCACCGCACAACTGCTGCTTGAGCCGCCGAAGAAAAATCCTTCCCATAGGAATAATCCTTCCGGCGAAATTAAGTAGGCCCAATAAAGTCTGGAGGTCCTTCACGGACCGATAAGGCTCCGCCTTTATGGCCCGTACAGCTTCCAGCATGCGGGCAATTTTATCTTGCGGCAAACGACACTGTTTTGCTGCAGAATCAATTTCGATACCCACAAAAGTGAGGCACGTACAAGGGCCCTGGGACTTGTCCTCAGCCAGAGGAACTTCCATTCTGTTCAGCAGAAGTCTAGTGACTTTCATCAAGAAAGCACATTCGGAAGACCCTGAACGCCCGACGAGCAAACAATCGTCCAAATAGTGGGCCAGGCCATCAAAACCAGCAACTGCCGCAATGGACCAGTGCAAGAAGCTACTGACGGCTTCAAAATAGGCACAGGAAATGGAGCATCCCATAGGCAAGCATTTATCCACATAATACTTGCCTTCAAACCAACACCCCATAAGCCGAAAGGAGGAGGGGTGAATAGGAAGGAGCCGAAACGCGGATTCCACATCCAGTTTCGCCAAACAGGCCCCAGCCCTACGGACCAGCGCAAGCGCGTCATCAAAGGACTGGTAATGAACCGAGCTAAGCTCGGGGGAGATAGCATCATTGACCGAACAACCTTTCGGAAAGGATAGATGCTGAATGAGCCGAAACTTACCCAGCTCTTTCTTCGGGATGACACCCAAAGGAGAGACAACTAACCCCGGAATCGGAATCTCTCCAAACGGGCCGGCCATGCGACCCAACCCTATCTCCTTTTCCAATTTCTCCCGCACTACGTTGGGAAATTGATATGCGGACTTCAGGTTCCTATGGACCGAGAAACCAACCACTGCGTGGCCGACGGGGATAATAAATCCCCACCGGAGACCGTCACGAAGAAAATCGGCGGCCCCTTTATCTGGATAAAGAAGCAGCCATTTCTAAATTACGGCTACCCTCAGTGGGGTGGCCGCCCTTTCCAGAAGTGAAAGGCTTGGGAGCAAGACCCGGCCGCTCCTGGTACTGGCCTGCATCCTGGGACCTGGTACACTCGGAACCCGAGTGGCCGCCCCCACAGTGCTTACAGGCACGACGGAAAGTGCACACTGTTCCCCTAGCGCAGAGCTTATCCTGGAATCGCCAGCATTTGCCTGTAGGCCGCCGTCGAGAACGGTGGGAGGCACGAGTGCCAGAGAGGCCAGCCGGAGCCTGTCCAGGTACAACCTGCTTTTCAGGCCCCCATTGCGCCCACAGCCAAGAATCTATATCCCCAAAAGAAAGGAGAGGGTTACCAAACATCTTCCTGCGGAACGCAACGTCATAGTCCCGCCACGTCCCTTCTTTGTACCGCTCATAAATGGTTTCGATAGAATCCTGACATTTCAGGATATTCAAAGCCTGATCGGGGAATTTAGTTATATAACACGACGCATATACCTGAAAACATTTGCGCCACTCATCATACGTATCGGGCCTTTTAAACTTCTTAGGGCCCGTACCATCCTCTGCCATTTCTTTCTGACGGTAGTCCTCGCCCGAAAGTTCAAACATATGAACGTATTTCCCATCCTGAATCCGACGAACCATTTTAGATTTAAGATGTTCGTGCAGGCTAAATGCAGGCCACGTGTCCGTGTCACCATACATAGCCGCCTTCCGTCTATTGGTCACTTCAGAGCTAGCAACTCCCATTGGTGTGGGAGGTGTCGACAAAGGAACACTGGCCTCAATGCGGGATTAACCAGGGGAGAGGGGCAAACCCATGGCCTTCCTTTCCTCAACTAGCCATTTAACCATTCTATACATCCTTTTCTGCCCCTTAGCTTCCAACCCCAGTGATCTATCGCTCTCAGACCCCGATTTATCAGATGAGGAACTAAAACCCCTATGCCCAGAAGACAAACGGGCTTACCAGCTCCAAGGGGACGCTGCACCGGCAAAGGATCCGAGGAAGTCGAAGGCTTTTCCCGGCTCCGCTCCTCCTCACCACAACCACCATAACTGGACTGCATCAGCACTGAAACGCTCTGTGGCCCCATGATAGTCTGAAAAGAGAAATGCTAGAGAGGACTACCACGGGGAGAGGTCGAAGGCCCATCATCAAAGGCAACAATCCCCCCTGGGCTGATATTCCTATGCACTACGCCACTCAAATGCATCACATTATCAGACACACTTCCCACATGCTCATCCAAAACTGCCTCAGCAAACTGGACCTGTTTGTCTAGGCCCTGTTCTGTATTTTGTGAAACCCCTTGACACAAGATCAGCATTGAGCTAGGGGTCCTCTTGGACAAAACCCTGGTAACCACACCATGGGGAGCCCCACTGAGGGCCACACCAGTGGGTGACCCGTGCACACCCTGCGATGTGCTGCGCAATGGAGCAACACGGCGCCTGCTAGGCCGCGAAGTACTTGCGGCCCGCCGTTTGCCCCCCGCCTGTCTAATCAAAGCCTGAGGCCTTAACTCCATAGATGTTACTGGCATACCCCTGGTCAGGCCTGCGGCCTGCTCATATGTGCCAAAATCGCCCCCTGCCTGCGGCTCACTTACAGTTAATGGCGTACTAGCAGCCTGCACATCCACACCACAATTGCCCCCTGTCTGCGCAATAACAGCTACTGGCGTACCCCCGGTCAGGCCTGCGGCCTGCTCATATGCGCCATGATTGCCCTCGTGCTGCTCACTACTGTACTCAGAAACTGCCAATTTGGTGCCCCCACACGTGCGCTGCATACTTGTGGCTCTCTTACCTGAGTACCCAGGAGGCGAAGGCAATGCTGCCCGCTTGCTGGCCTGGTCCCGAATGAATGTTCCGGAAGTGACGTCAGCGGATGTTACGTCACCGGAAATGGCCAAACCGGAAGTGACGTCGCCCGAAGCAGGCATGGAAGCCCGCGTGGACAACTGAACCCGAGCAGCAGACCGACAGACCAGAGAAGGGGACCCGATGCCAGGAGATGGAAGCCCGCCACCAGCCAGCACCGACGCAAGGGATTGAAGAAGCGCGACGGACATGGACACCGCCTCACCGGACAGCGTGACCGATGGAGAGGGTAAGGCCCAGACGCTCCCACTAGGCCCAGCCACCGGAACATTAGGGGAGAACACATTTGAGGATGGGGGGCTAACCCCAGGCCCACACGGAACCCCAGCACCACTAACCATGGGAGGAGGGCCTGACATGGGGACAACTAACGGAGGGGCCTGAGAAGGGGGGACCATCCGGACAGTAGGGTATAAGGAGGAGGAAACAGGGGCACGACTCACTGGATTAGTACGTGATGACGGCACAATATCCTCCTCAGAATCAAAGTCTCCTATCATCATCTCTTCCAACTCATCCATGTTTACAGGCACTCCGGCTGAACACTTCCTGCTGCAGCAGACAGGGCCGTCTTTAACACAGGGCAAAAGGGGCAGCTGCCCTGGGCCTAGTCTTTGTTGAGGGGCTCAGTCTTTGTTGAGGGGCCCAAGAGTCCTTTTTTTTTTTAGTTCATGCCAGACTGCTGATGTCATGTGACATGGGGGGGACACACATTCAGTCCTAATATTGCCACAGTCAAAAGTTCTCTGCTTATATTTATTTGTGAGAAACTGTGCCGATGTCATGTGACATTCCAAGCTAGTGCCATGTGCTGTTTTAGATGTGCACTGTGCAGCACTGGATGCTAAGCCCTAACTAGGCATGCAGTCAATCCCACTGCATCAGAAAAGGTCCTGCTGGGTTTACTACTGTTACCAGGTAACTGCTCTGGTGGTGGGGATTGCTTCTGGGTAGGGCTCACTATAGGCGCATGCAGCAGAAAGCTGGAGTGGCAGGCACTTGAGGATCTGAGCAGCTGCACACACTGCTCTCTTCAGTCTTGAGGCTGTGTGACTCATCTGTATCCATGCAGCCTTGGGCAGACAGCATCCAGTCTGCTGGTCCCCTTAGCCCTGCTCTTTCTGCTATGGCTCTAAGATCAACTAACTGAAGTTTGTTAGGAAAACAGTGCTTTGTAGAAAGGTGTCGGTGGGAAGAATAAGTGAGTGTACACATGCCCCTCCCCCATGCAGCATTGTCTAGTGCAGGATGAGAGGAAACTTGTTTCTAGCAAAGTAGCGACATTTGCTGCTGTGGCTGATGTATAGTGTCATGCTGATACTTCAGTACAGTACAGTTAGTACTAACCCTAGCTAAGCATTAAAGCTGTGTAATGCAGCAGTGCTATGGCATAAAGGGAAGTCTGTCTTAAAAAGCAGGCTAAAAGTAAAAAGGTGAGTCATTGTGAACCTCATTTGCATATCTTACCCAGATTCCTTTGCTGCATTGGAAACAGTGTAGTCAGAGAGTTTCTGGGTTTAAAGCAAGTCTTCTGACTTGTTTAGATTTGTAAATGGTTTACACAATGAGTTATTTTCTCTATATTTTGTATTTAGTGGAGGATTTTAAACTCACTTTTCGCCTCCCCATAATTTTAATTGTTTTTATATATATATATATATATATATATATATATATATATATATGAGAGAAGATGTGTGTAGGTATGGCGCTGTAAGAATCACCCTAAAGTAAATCTAAACTAGAGTATATAGTATGCAGCCTTCGAATGCCTATCAAGCGTGAAAAGTGCCCCTAAGTACAACCACAAGCCAATATTAATTTTAACCAAAATACAGTGAATTTCATAACCACGTATAATGAAGGATCAAGGGAAATTAGAAACATCATTATGAAGCATTGGGAGATTCTTAAAAAAGATGATCTATTGATACCAATTACAGGAATAGCTCCTAAGGTAATCTTCAGGAAAAAACGAAATTTGAAAAATATTCTAGCGCCTAGTCAATTGAAAGACAAATCAGGCACCAATAAAAATTGGCTTAGTAAGTCGACAATTGGATTTTATAAATGCAATAGACACAATTGCGTGGCCTGTGAACATCACCTAGGGAAGAATAAACCCACCAAGGTGATCACCTCAACGGTTACTAAAAAGAGCTATGAAATAAACACACTATGCAATTGTCGTACTGAAAATGTGGTCTATATTTTGGAATGTGGGTGTGGCCTACAGTATATAGGCCACACCACTAGACCCTATAAAAAGAGACTTCTGGAACACCTGAACAATATAGAAATAGGGGGAAAAAATCATAATCTCTCGGTTCATTACCTTAAGAAACACAATAAAAATCTGGGATGTTTAAAAGGATCTATTCTCGAATATGTACCTGAGAGGAAAAGAGGAGGAGACAGGGAAATGGAAATACGTAGAAAAGAAACATTCTGGATATATACCCTTCAAACATTAGCCCCCAAGGGATTAAACAAAGATATCGACCTTGCAGCCTATCTTACTTAATTTCATAAATACATTTAGTATATTATCCCCTTATTTTATCCTGCCAACACTGAAGGTGTGAGACATGGGCAAATAAAATTGAATACAGAAAAGTAAATTATAAACATGGAAATTTAAAGATGGAACAACTTTGCTAAAACTATTTAACTTTAAGTTCAGTTGACATCATTCTTAATATTAGTTCTTTCCAATAAACCCCTATAGCCAATTTTCACATTACAAGTGTCAATCAAAGCCTCCTATAGGGCCAGTACAAATTTTAGTTTTTCTAATTTTTATTAGTGGATTCATCCACTTAGTATTTATATCGTAAGGATACAGTTTTATAGTCTATTTAATATATACTTATTTTAATAATAATCATTTTTATACAATCTCTTTTATACAATTTTTATACCATTTTTATATCCAGAAATACCCCCAATAATCATATATCTACTCTGATTATGTTTGTATATGGCTACAGTCCTATGTTGTTGTTTTTTAAAAAAAAATAATCTAACAAGACAAAAAGACATACATTCTTATTTTATTATTTTTTTATGGTTCAATAAGAACATCATAGTATATCAAGAGAGTTACATAACACTTAAATAGTGCCATTTTTATTTAATTTCTAGTGTTTTATTTAGTGAGTTACAAACCAAAAAAGAATAATTCATGTATAAGGCTATTGGTGCTTTATACATCAGTCATAAATTATCTAAATAGGAATCTCTTGTACATTTAATTGTGCTCTAGTTATTTACCATTACCTTTTTTAAAATCACCTAATTTATATGGCATCTCATAAAGTTCTTATCTTTAAATACTATTCCTGTTTAGTATATCTCGTGATACCGTAGACATCAGTTTAAAACATCAGTATTTGTCTAATTGATGCCACACTCTGGAAAAGTTTTCTTCTAATAGGTAAACATTACCACTTACAATAACCAATTTAATTTTTTATTATTCTATCCAGTAAACACACTATTAACAATTTCACGCCTAGGATGATTCTTAGCAATATCAACATCTCAAGTATAGATATTATTATTCACTACGCTCCAACAAGTTAGCCACTTAGTCCTTATTTTAATTTCAATTTTAATAAAATGAATAAGAATGTCGATGTACTAGTAGTTATGAGACACTACGTTATGTTTCTACAACACCACTGTAAATATAGAGTATATAAGTCCTAGAACCAATAGGATGAATTAACTACCACATGATGCATTCACTATTCCGCTATTAGCCAATAGTATCAATGACTCAGCATGTGATTTGAAGATACCAATCATATAACGTCTTAGCAAGGGGGCGTGCCGCCGCCCCGCTACTGTGTATTTAAACGGATTAAACCGAGCATTCGGTAAATACCTCTGAGGAAGAAGGGTTAAAACTTTCATTCCCTTCGAAACACGTCAGGACCTTGTATTTTACCCTATGCCACGTTTGCACTGAGTGCATATTTTACCAGTACAGCACCGTGTTCCCGCATTTGAGTAAAGGACATTTTAAAGCTTTTAATTACCTCATATTATTGAGGACCTTTGATGTAAGCGTACATCGTTATATCCAAATAAATTGTGTGATATCTTTATACAGTGTTGCACTATTGTAAGTCCTTTTTTCTTTTATGATTGGACCTATTACGGGAATGAGCAGTGAGGAGAGAGACCAGTATTAAAAGAAGACACACCTCTGCCTTGCAGCTGACACCGGGAAGGAAACTTATCTTAACACTACGCGGCACTTACCTCATGAGATTGAGGTAAAGAAGTGTAAGTAGGCTCCCAACGGGAAAGTTGTGAAAAGAGGATTTATCTACTATCGTAGACTTGATTACTAGTTTTGGACTATATTTATATTTGACTGCATTTGATCGCATCTGTTTTTCTTTCTGTATTTTCATGTATTGGCATTTCTATGCTCCATATACTTTCGTTTTTACAGCTGGACATTGGGAAGTATCTATATGTCCACAGATTTTCTAATAATATTATTGTACTAGCGGCTAAGTGTAATATCAGCATCTGTTATATGTGACAGTTATATGTGTAATTACATTCATATATATATATATCATTTTCCCCCACTATTACGATTGGTCTAATACCAGCACAGATTAGATGCCATATAGATTTAACACATCCCCAGTCATCAGACATTATAGTATTATATTCGAGCGTCCTTCCTTCATTTCTAGTCACAACTAGATGCAGGATTAATATTTCTACTATTATAACTACTATTTCTCTTACATATGCAAATACATATTGTAACTACTTTTCTCATTTGCTTTAGGTCTGGTAGGATCACACATAATATTTATTAGTACACCATTTAAAGTGGACACTTATGGTCCACCTCTCAGCCAACTATATCTGATTGTATACAAATCAATTCCTCTCTCATGAGTATTTTTGTGCACACCTCAGACTTCTAATTATTCATAGAAGAACATTTAATATATATGGTTCTTTTTCAGAGTGTTGCGCCATTTGAATAACCTCCCTTTACCCTTAACCCTATTTATTTACATATATATATATATATATATATATATATATATATATATATATATATATATATATATATATATATATATGTTTTCAAAAGCTTTATTGACCGTTCAACATAAATTACATAAGAATAATAAAAAACCACTGGATACATATAAGGTCAAAAGACCCAAATAATTGACAAATCAATACAATCTGATCGCAAAAGCAAATCAGGCCATTATTCAAAGAACAGACTTCTTTTCAAGAAAACAAAGAATTATAATATAATATTAAATCACAGGGGGGACTCATAAGTCCCTGACATTTCTAGTTTGTTGATTCAGGGAAGGAGAGGGGGGGGGGGAATAGGGATAAATACTAACTCACGTGTGGGACACAAATGTAAGTACTTGTCTTTCCAGTCTGCCCAAACAAGTTCAAAGAGGTCTGAGTTGTCTAGTTTATAGTATATATCCTTCTCCATGGTGTGTGTATATATATATATATATATATATATATGCCATGGTATTACATATTCTTGCCCAGTTAGGAGGGGACTCCTTTTTCCATGCACAAGCTAAAGCGTGTACGCCTATATGTAGTAGGGCTATGGATGGTGATCTGGGCAGGGGTATACCCAAGCTGGACAGGGCTAAGAAACATGTGTTCCATAGGGGTCGGATCTTAGGGCACTCCCACCAAATATGCATCATGTTGCCCCTCTGACCACAACCTCTCCAGCATTCAGGTGATGTACTCGAGAACATCTTAGCTAACCTAGTAGGGACATAATACCAGTGAGCTAGGAGTTTGTAAAGGGTTCCATATAGTGCTGTAAGGTGATTAGCTTTCTGAGTGAGTTCTAGGGTACGCCCCCAGATATGGGGGGATACTGGGGTGCCCAGAAGGGACTCCCATCATTGTAGATAAGCCGGCATTTCAGAGAATGGGGTGCCCCCAAGTAATGAATAATGAAGGTATAAAGGTCTACAAAGTCTATCACCCTGGCTCCAGACGGCTTCCCAAGGGGTCAGCGGGTGAGCTAAACTTGGTTTGAAACCCCAACTGAGTAAGAAGCTTTTAATTCTATGAAATTCGAAGAGTAAAAATGGTGGGATTAGGGGTCCAGTTCCATGCTGGGTAAGATGTTTAAAGGAACCCTGTGGGGAGGAAGACCATAGGTCTGAGACCAAACTGACTCCTAGTTGAGCCCATTTATGCGGGTGGGTATCCTGCAATCCTGTGAGAAGACCAGCCATAGAAGTTATAGGGGAGGGGTGCGGGGCTATATGGGCATAGTGTCGAAGCTTGTCCCACATATCTAGACACTCACAAACTACAGGATTAATCAAGTCTAATTCTGTACGACAATGTGGGGGGGTCCATACTAGGTCTCGAAGGTGGATGTTATAAGGTAGCGAAGCCTGCTCAATTGACCTCCATTTGGTTTGGGAGTGTTTAACTCCCCGTTGTGCAACATGGGTGAGTATCGCTCCCTCATAGTACTGAAGCACAGAAGGCGACGCTATACCCCCTGAGTTTTTAGGAAGTTGAAGTATTTTGTGTGCCACTCTAGGGGGCTTACCCTGCCAAATGTATTTAGTCAGTTCACTTTGAAACTGTAACAGTATGTGCTTAGGGACCCTAATGGGAAGTCATCAAAATAAGTATGGAAGCCTGGACAAAAATTACATTTTCAAAGCAGCTATCCTACCTAGCCAGGATACGTGAGATAAATTCCAATAGTTTTTAAGGGTACGAAGCACTGATAGGTGAGGGAGATAATTGTCCTTAATTACCTGAGCAAAACAACCGGAAAGTTTAACTCCTAGGTGCAAGATAGATTTCCCTGTCTAGGTGAAGTCGAATCTGGATTTCATGGAAGCTAACTGGTCACATGGAATACCCTGCATGTATATATATATATATATATATATATATATATATATATATATATATATATATATATATATATCTGTTTTTAATAAATTTAACTTATAGAAAGACTGGGCTCAAAAAGTGTCCAAGATCTTCATGAGGCTGGGTATAGAATTGTGCACGGTACCGAATAAAGTGACTCCCTTTATTTGAGAGTCCATTCTAATTTGTGCCACCAATGGTTCAATGGCCAACGCAAATAATAAGGGCGATAGAGGACAGCCCTGCCTAGTGCCATTCGTTATAGAGAACGGAGGGGAATGAAAACCAAGACCTCTCACCGAGGCAGCGGGATTAGAGTAAAGGGCTTTAACCACTGAAATCATTTCACTAGGGAACTGAAAACTCTTGAGTACCTCCCATAAGAACTGCCACCGCACCCGGTCAAAAGCCTTCTCGGTATCAAGAGAAAACTGATAAGGGCTTGTTAAGTTTGGAAGAAAGACTGAGAATATTAAGCAGACAACCTAGTATTATCCGGGCCTTCTCGTTGTGGGACAAACCCCACTTGATCCGGATTGACAGGAGACTTGCTACATGGTTAGCCAATAATTTAGAGTAGAACTTTATGTCAGTGTTAATGAGTGATATAGGCCTATAGCTGGTGCATAAGGAAGGGTCTTTGTTCGGTTTTAAGATAGTAACAATGGTAGCTTCTAGAAATTCCTTTTTAAAAAAGCCTTCTTCCCTAGCAAAATTATAAAGACTAAGTAATAGAGGGGCGAGTTCCCGGAGAAAGATTTTGTAAAAATGAACTGGGAAACCGTCTGGAACAGGGAATTTTAAAGACTTTGAATTTTTGATAACCCTCTGGATTTCCACAAGTGAGAAGGGGGAGCTGAGGAGGTCGCGCTGTTCGGGAGTAAGTGTGGGATGCTTTAGAGAATCTAAAAATATGCGTAGATTGTCTAAGGAGGTTGCCTGGGGTCTTTTGGATCTATCTATATTATAAAGGATAGAATAATATTTGTCAAATGCCCCTCCTATTTGTGATGGGATTTTCAATAGGGAGTGTAAAAAGCATATACTGTGTATACGCGAGACACCCACCCTATTTCTGATTTTGTTGGCCAGTAGGGTGTCCGCTTTATTACTTTTATAGTAGAACAGCTGTTTTAATTTAGTTAGGTTAAGTTGTGTTCTACGAAGCTCAATTTGCGAAATGTGACATTAGCAATTTGGCGTGTTAAGACTGCAGACGGTGTACTCCTATTTTGCATTTCTAAGTTTCTAAGTGTAATATGGGCTTGGGAGAGGGTAAGGCTGGCCTGCTTTCTGAGGTGTGCTTGTTTGCCAATCAAGAGCCCCCTTATAGTGGCTTTGGCAGCCCCCCATAAGGTGTCGTCCCGGACTAGTGCATTATCATTGATCTGTATGAAATGTGTGATATCTCTACGGTGCTCTTCTCTAAATGGGGCATCTCCAAGGAGGTGGTGAAGCATGTGCCATGAAGCCCTAGTATGTGTGATGTTTCCTGAGTGGACACATGGTCATGGTCAGACCAAGCACATAAGGAGATCTTAGCTTGTGTAACTAGGTCTAGTAAGTCAGCTGTGGAAAATATGTAGTCGAGTCTAGCATACAGTTTGTGCGGGTGTGAGAAGTGTGTAATCCTTGTCTTTAGGGTGGATGGCTCTCCAAACGTCATAGTACCCTGAGCAAGACATTAGGTTATGAAACCTGTTAACCAAAAACTCAGCGGGCGAATGTGCTTTATCTGCACCAGTAGTTTTCCTGTCAGCTCTATGGTCCCAAACAATGCTAAAGTCCCCAGCCAAGAGAACTCTACCCTGTTTGACCTGATCAAGTACATGTAGGATGTGCTTTAGGCATTTTGGCTGATGAGTATTGGGGAGATAGACAGAGGCCAGCGTGTAGACTACGTGATTTAAGTTACAGATCAAAATGACATATCTTGCTTGGGGATCCTTAATGACCTTAATTAACTCAAATGCAAGTCGCTTATGGAGTAAAATCGCAGTGCCTCTGGCTTTCTTGTTAAAGGGGGCAGATTCAATGTGAGTGTAGGACTTGGAGGTGAGTTTGTGGGGTTCATTCACTAACCAGTGTGTTTCCTGTAGGAAAACAATGCCTGGATTGTGATGTTTTAGAGATAGCAGCAACAAACTGCGTTTATGAGGGGAATGAAGGCCTTTAACATTGTGGGTAAGAATTCCCAAAAATAGAGGTACGAGTAAAACTAAAGTGATTTATGTAAACTATTTAGTGGGGATAGGTTGAAGGAAGGGGAGATGGTGTAGGGGTAGGTAGGGTAGATTAGACACTAGTAAAGCGTCTGAAGATGTGGTGGAAGTAGTCCACCTCAAAGGAACCCTAGTATGGGCTTCTAATTGGGGGGGGAGAGAACAGTGTGCTAAAGAGCAGAGGAAATAAGGGCCAGTAACGCCAGCTCCGCTCTATAAAAATCAAGCTTATAACCATAACTAACAAGCAGTAAACCTTGGCATAAATAATGCAAAGTAACATAATGAACATTGTAATAAGTGCATATCTAAACATTTATAGGTGTGAACAAAATAACAGTCCAGGAAAAGTAATAATTTATCAGATTGCTCTGGTTTACCAGTGAGGTAGAGGAATGTTCACATAGGGTATAAGCCTCAGCCCAAAGAATCAGGAAGCGTCCATGTGAGATCTATTAGTGTCAAGAGGTTGGTGCATCCTAGGGCATTTTAATCTTTGGTCTTTTGCAGACTATTCTGGCGCAGAGGCGCACAGTTTAGGATGAGGAGGCACTTGTACGGGCGGGGGTTCATGGAGAAGACCCCATGACGCAAGTCCTTGGGAGACAGTAATGGCCACAGAAGTTTGGTTATCTTTGGTAATGATGAGTCTAGTGAGGTAGCCCCATCTGTATTTTATGTTGGTTTTGCGAAGAATGGAGGTGATAGGCTGGAACTGCCGACGTTGCTGAAGAGTATGGGCCGAGAGGTCAGGGAGGAGTTGGACCTCTCTAAATCTCTCATTGAGGGGTGGCTTATTAAAGGTGACTTGCATTAATCTATCCTTATATAGGAAGCTGTGGAAACAAGTTATGACATCTCACAGCTTATCTGGGGCCACCATCCTAGAGCGAAGGGCCGTGTGAGCACGCGTGGTGCTCGTTACACCCTCCGAGTAGCCCACTAGCTCCTGGAACAGAGCTTGTAGGTATTCATGCAGCTCTGCCGGTGAAACAGATTCTGGGATACCCCTAAACCTTATATTGTTGCGTCTGGACCTGTCCTCAACATCTGCCAGCTTGAATTCCAACTGTGAGATTTGGTCAGCCAGATTTTCTGAGTACGAGAGCAGGCTAGATTGGTCCGCAGCAATATCATCCTGTTTGCACTCCAACGCATCTACCCTTTCTCTCATTTCAGAGATCTCATTCTTAAGTTCAGCAGAGCTGAGCTGTATGGACTGTGTCTGCATAGCCAGCATTTTTTTAAGTGTAGTTTCTGTGATGAAGTGTTGGGATGAGATAGAGTGCATGCTAGATTGGGACTCCTCGTCCTGAGAGTCAGGATCACTTAGCTCCCCATGGGCCTCCATGCTTAGTTCTTTAACTGACTGTGAAAGTGGTCATATACTGTTTTCTTGGACGTTGAGTCTTGGGGTGCTTCCTATCAGAATGAGGCATTTTAAAGGACGCTTACTCCTAATAAGAGCAACCTCACAGGGGACTGCAATTCTATTAAAAGGCACAATATACACACCACTGTTGAGAAAGAAGGTTAGGTCAACTAATACAGACACATATCAGGCGTTACACATATACCTTTAGAGCGGGGCTGAATAGCATCTCTCAAGTAGCACTACCTCATTTTATCTGCTGCTGTCAATTCACTGACTAAGGTTACATACGTAGAAGAAAATACCTTTAAAAGGTGTAACCTCCAAAAGCCTCAGAGGGAAAAGAAAGATCAGAAGACGCCCAACCAGCTGGATACGACCCAAAAGGAAGGGGAAAAGGAAAGTAGAGGTGACCAACCTAGACACGCTAGGCAGGAAAGGGAAAGGTGGAGAGGACGTTAGGTAAAAGAGGAGAAAGTTTGTTCCAGAAGGTAAAAGAGGAGTAAGATAGTTCCAGAAGGAAACAAGAAGAGGAGATAGCCCACTAGATGCATGGGAAGAAAGGAGGAAAGGACACAAAACAGTACACCAGAAATACTAGATATTGACACTCTCTCCACAACCTGCAAGTAGTAAAGGCAGTTTACATAGTTTAGGTACAAATAAACAGTATGTTGCGTCTCCTCAGGCTAGACCCACAGGTTACCATGCAATTGCCCAAGGACTCAGCACCCCCACCTCAGGGAAAAAGGGTGGTACGACCAAAGGAAGGGAAAAGGGAATGTGGTAGCGACCAACCTGGAAGACCAGGCTGGAAGGGATGAGGTTGGATGTGGTCAGAGGCTCACAAATTGCAGTAAGTTTTCACAGCACAAACCCAAAATTAAGCAATCAGTACCAGTATGGGAGGCTATGGGCTAAGATAAGTCCAGTAAAAATAAAGTACACAAGAATTCCAGCTAGGACACTCTTCAGAGGATCAATCACTAAGCCTTTTCATGCACTATATTTTGAGGGAACTATACTGTGGGCTACATAGGGCCTCTTGAGGTTAGAGATCTATGGACCAGAAGAGTGCTATAAGGTGTCCCCGGTGATTCCTTACTTCAAATAGGGGCAAGAAGGAAGTTGGGGTGTGTATGGCCGGTCACCAGTACAAGTCTCCTAGATTCCCCTACTTCCCATATCTTACTACTGTATTGTAAAGTTCTCCTGGGCACTTAGTGAGGGGTACAGGGGAGAGGAGCTTAAGGCAAGAGCTGATATGACTTCTGCGGCCCTTTTACCCCACAGTCCAGAGCTAAATGTTTATGCCGGCAAGGCAGGATCAGTTTTGTAGACCACTATTTGGGCCTGGGAGATTGTAAGTAGACTGCAGGGCCTGCTAGGAAGGGATTGACAAATCACAATAATATGGTCAGGAACCACCTTGTAGGTATAGGGCTATGATATCCCTTCTCTTATATGGTGAGAACAAATATGTGGACAGCGCTTACGTTGTGGTGTAATTTAATTGAGGGAGGCTTACCAACTGCCGCCGTCTGCGGCCTAGCGGGTCTCAGCAGGAGTTGCACCCTCTCAGTGTCTCTGTATTCCCCCTGTTTCTGGGGTCGTCTGTTAGGGCCTAGCTCCAGAGCAGAGCCCCGACCCTCCAGAGATAACTTTCAGTCGCAGATCTTAGAGTAGGTGGGCAATCTGGCTGCTTGTTTTTCGGTCCGCAGGTCGCTACAGCACCTTTACCTGTCACTGTCCGTCAGCCAGCTATCTAAGTTGGTGTCCCTGTCCGATCCTGCTTGCACCCTCTTGAATTCCGCAAAGTTGTGGTGGCCTCCGGAGCGGAGTCCCAACCCTCTGGAGGCAAGGGACCTGCAGGTGTATCTCCTTCTCCAACCCCGTGTAGTGCATGAGGCTTTGCTCTCACCAATGTGGCGGCGGTTGGTGGTTCCCTGGAGTGGGGCAGCAGGGCCAGATCCCGAAGTCGTCAGCCAATTCAGTCAGGTGGAGAAGTTCAGAGATGCTGATTAGATGCGACCTCATGGGCTATGGCATCTCTCTCAGAGGATCCCAAGATGGTCGCTGTTCGCGCCAAATAAGTTCGGTCTGCTTACGGGACTATTGTCTGAGCTCCTTGCACTCGGGGTCCCCCGGACTCCCACACCAATTCGCCTCCTACCCTCTGGAATGTACCTCCTAGACAGGGAGCCTCACTGGGCGCAATCTGGGCTGGGTGAGTAGCGTTCCTGACCTATTAGGTCCCAAAACCTCCCAGCTGTGACGAAACTTAGCCCCCTGTTTCTGTAGTCGTTCTGGGCTGATTTTTACTGCTGATTGAGTCTTGTCGCTCTGGAGCGGATCCCCGACCCTCCGGAGCCCAGTGGGCAGCTGCCTTGCCATGGGTAAGCTGTGTTGCGGCTGGTTATACCATCTTCCCAAGAGTCTCTGTAGGAAATGCTTAATCCTCCTCAAGGCTCAAGTGGGGGAGTATTATGTGCGCAGCTAGGCTTTGTACCCCAACTGTTAGTAATATTAGCACAAAAAAAGACTTACTATGTTTTTTTAATCCAAGTTCTTTTTTATTGAGGATAACTCAAGTAGGTTACAAATCACAATAAATTGGTTCAGATAAACAAAACACAAAAGAAAAGGAAAATTTACAGGTTCCAATGCAACATAAACTGGTATTTTATCAAAGTCACCGGTTATTCCTGTGTCTTATGTTTATAAAAACAAAAATAAGTCATGTCTTCACGCCCTTTCGGGGTTGCTTCTTAAAGGGACACTGTACCCAAAAAATTTCTTTTGTAATTCAGAAAGAGCATGCAATTTTAAGCAACTTTCTAATTTACTCCTATTATCAATTTTTCTTCGTTCTCTTGCTATCATTATTTGAAAAAGAAGGCATCTGAGCTTTTTTTTGGTTTTAGCACTCTGGACAGCACTTTTTTATTGGTGGATGAATTTATCCACCAATCCGCAAGGACAACCCAGGTTGTTCACCAAAAATGGGCCGGCATCTAAACTTACATTCTTGCATTTCAAATAAAGATACCAAGAGAAAGAAGAAAATTTGATAATAGGAGTAAATTAGAAAGTTGCTTAAAATTTCATGCTCAATCTGAATCACAAAAGAATTTTTTTGGGTACAGTGTCCCTTTAATCTAAACCAGTGCAGAACATTGATCTAAATATAAACAAACTATATAAAAACTTCATCAGTAGCATTACTGCTGCATGTCCGCTCTGGGCCTCAAGTCTGTACATGTTCCCTCAGTTATCTTTGTTAGGTAGTGTTCCCATAAAGCTTGGGCTTCTATATAAGTTTCTCTTGTGTATTTTTTATGTGAGCTAAATTCCTCTAGTTCTATTAATTCTGAGACTCTAACTCTCCATCTCTGGAGATCTGGGGGTGAATGTGATTTCCAATGTTTAGCTATATTGGACTTTACACCATTTATCATTATTTGGAATAAAATTTGGTGGGCCTTGGAGGTCAATTTCTTAAATTTAATAAGTAGAAAAATTAGGGGGTCTAAGGGGAGTGTACAACCCAGAACATTCTCCATTTCTGCTATGCAAATTCTCCACAACTGATTAACTGCATTGCACCACCACCACATGTGTCCCATCCCACTACCCGAGTGTCCACATCTCCAACATCTGTCAGAGAGTGATGGGTATAGTCTGTGTAAGTGTTTGGGAGTGAAGTACCATTTATGTAGTATTTTATAATTTAGTTCGACTAAGTAAGCTGATGAGGACGATGATTTGGTATTTCTAAAAATATCAATTGCTGAGTTAGGAAGTATTATGGTTCCCAGTTCCCTTTCCCAGGACCCGATAGAAGGGGGGAGATCACCCGGTGGAGTTTGTGTTAGGATGGAGTATATCCTAGACAAGGTGTGCCTCCTTGGGAGATTTGCTGTGAATAATTTCTCGAGGTTTGTAAGGGGTCTTAGCATGTTATTGCAATTTTTATGAGTCAGTATATAATGACGTGTCCGTCTGTAATTAAACCAATTCTGGAATACTGTAAGACCCCGTTCCTGTAGCTGTGATTGAGACAGTAGTTGGTCCTGATTAGTCACCTGGTGTAGTTCTATTTCTATAGTGTCTTTGTCTGGTTCATGTGTCCCCATTAAGTCAATGACTGAGAATTCATTGTTATGTGTTAGTGACGTCAGAGGGGAGGGATTGGATGAGAGGTATGGATTTAATTTATTTGCTATGTTCCACTGCTCTACAGTTTCTCTGGTTATAGGATTAGTGATACCCTTGACAGTGGAGTGGAAGTTTGGCTGCCAACAGACCGCTGATAGTGTTATACCTGGGTTTAGGCTTTGCTCTATCTCTATCCATCTTTTCTGGGTTTTATGAATCCTCCAATCTAGTATTTGTTGTAGGAAGATAGCACTTCTATAAAGTTCTATGTTCGGGACCCCCAGCCCCCCCCCCCCCTCTCCCTAGAACGCATCATGGTTTTTTTATTGATTCTGGGTTGTCTACCTTTCCAAATAAAGGAATGGAATAATTGTTGTATCTGGGAGATGTATTTGGGTGGAAGAGGTATAGGGAGGGTCTGCATGATATAAAGTAGTCTTGGGAAAGCATTCATTTTAATAGTATTAATCCTCCCCAGCCAAGTCAGTCGCTTAGAATTCCAAGAAGATAGATCTCTAGCCAAAGCTATATGGATCGGGGTATAGTTTAATTTGTAGATCTTGTCCATGTCTTCCGCCAACTGGATACCTAGGTATTTTATGGAACTCGCACACCATCTAAACGGGCAAGTTTGTGCGATTTTGCCTTCCATCTGTTTTGTGAGGGAGACTCCCAAAATCTCAGATTTGTTATAATTGATTAAGAAGTTTGTTAGTTTATTGAATACCTTCAGTTCCTCCATCAAGGGAGACATGGACCGATCAGGGTTGGTGAGGGAGAATAGGATATCGTCAGCGAATAAAGAGAGTTTGTACTCCCTCCTCCCAACAACCACGCCTGAGATATCTTTATTAAGTCTAATGCTAGTGGCTAGGGTTTCCAGAAGACAGACAAACAGTAGGGGGGAAAGGGGACACCCCTGGCGTGTGCCGTTAGATATTTGGAGGGGTTGCGAAAGGATACCATTTAAGGTTATTCTCGCACTCGGACTCGAGTACAAAGCGAAGATTCTCTGTAACATAATGTCTCCCAACCCAAATGACCTTAATGTTGCCTTAAGAAATAGCCAACTCACTCGGTCGAAGGCCTTCTCCGCGTCTGTGGATAACCACACCGTGGGAACGCCCCTGACCTTTGCATGCCACATTAGGTGCATGTTGCGGACTGTGTTGTCCTTGTCCTCTCTGCTAGGTATGAAGCCAACTTGGTCCTGGTGAATTATGGAGGGGAGGATCTGATTAAGCCTGGTTGCCAAAATCTTTGCGTATATTTTAATGTTGCAGTTTAATAGCGATATTGGCCGGTAGTTGGGTATTAAGTCTGTAGGCTTACCCGGTTTCGGGAGGACCGTAATATGGGCTTGTAAAGCTAATGGGGGGAAAGGCTTATTGCCATCTATACCCTGAAAATAAGATAAGAGATGGGGAGCTAGTATGTTTTGAATTTAGTGTAGTACGCGTTTCCAAAACCATCCGGGCCTGGGGTCTTACCTATCGGGAAAGATAATATGGCATCTTTGACCTCTTTAAGGGTGATTGGCAAGTCTAGTTCTGTCTGTTGTTCTATAGTGAGGGTAGGGAGGTGTAATTTAGACAAGTAGGTTGAAATTTTCTGTTCCGTAGCAATTGGTCGGTCACCCTCTAGGTTGTATAACCCCTCATAATAATTTCTAAATTGGTCAGCAATGTCTCTTGATGTTGACCATGTCTTCCCTTTATGATCTTTTATTGTCAGTATATGACGTTTGTTAGTGCGTTGTCGTAGCATTCTGGCTAGCAGCTTGCCTTGTTTATTATAGCCTTCATAAAATGTTTTTTTAAGGAATAGAGCTGCTCGTTTGGTGTCTTGCCCAAGGAGCAAGTTGAGCTGTTCTCTTTTGTGTTGTATGCTAGCAAGGAGGGACAAGTTACCTGGAAATTTTTTATGTATTTCTTGTAGTTTTCCCATCTCTTCTAACAGTAAACGCAAAGATTGGGATCTCTGTTTATTTCTTGTGGCTTTTAATGCTATAATCTCCCCTCTAATTACGCACTTATGTGCCTCCCATATATACTGTATGTCTACGTCTTGAGTGCAGTTTGTGTTGAAATATGTTTCTAGGGAGTTGTAAATCTGTGTACGTATGATTGGATCTTTCAAAAGGGTTTAATCCAGTTTCCAAGTCTTATCATGTCTCTGTGAGGTAGGCCATCTTAAAGAACAGCTGACCATTGCGTGATCTGACCATGTTATAGGTGAGATATCAGTGTGCCTCACTAACTCTAGGCTGGTCACGTCTATAAGAATGTAATCAATTCTTGAGTAGGCTCTGTGCGGATGGGAGTAAAATGTGTAGTCCTTTGTGTATGGGTGGAATAGTCTCCATGTGTCGTGTACTGCCAAGTCATTTAAGTTAGCCCTTATTGACCGTAATGTTTTCTGTGGTATCGAAGATACCCCTCTGGAACAGTGTATGTCAGGTTCCATTGCTAAGTTGAAATCCCCTCCCAGAACCAAACTTCCCTTGGCGTGGTCTAATATGGTGTTTTTGATGTTGTGAAAAAATTGCGATGTTGTGCTATTAGGGGCATATATGTTAGCCATCATTATCATCTTGTTAAAGAGTCTACCTGTTAGTATGATGAACCTCCCACTTTTGTCTTTATGTATCTGTGTGGGATGAAAAGGAATACGACTTACTATGTTTTTTTGTAAGGTTATGGTCTGGAGCTCCACACAAACACATCTACTCTGCACGATGATTAGCTCTGCCCCATATATTTATATTTTATATATATATATATATATATATATATATATATATATATATATATATATATATATATATATATATATACAATAAAGCAAGAAAAGCGCACTCTCAGTTAAATGGCATCCACCAGGGTGCAGGCAAAAAATAGTACAGGAAAGAAGAATATATAGATGTATATACATATATATATATGTATATACATATATATATGTATGTGTGTGTATATGTTTGTATATTTATATATATATATATATATATATATATATATATATATATACTCATATATGTGTATGTGTATGTATATATATATATATATATATATATTGCATAACTTACCCAGAATTCTCTTGTGCATTGGTAACATTGTATATGAGTTATTTCTGGGGAAAAGCAAGCGGGGATACTTGCCTAGATGTGCTAATTTCCTATGCAAATATTTACATTGATTTAATTTTGAGACATGGAGGATTTTAATTTCAGTTTTTTATCTCCCCTCATAATTTTAATGAATTTTGGTTTAACCTTGAAATAGCTTTATCAACGCAGCAACCAGAAATCTATCTCCTACTGATGAGTTCCAAAAAGAACAAAACAGCCTGTCTAGTGAGTGATTTCTGGTTTGCTGTAATAATCCTGTTAAAAGGATCGCTGTGTTAAAACAGTATTTTGAAGCAAAAAAACTGAGAATTTGCATATCTAATTTGCATAACTTACCCAGAATTCTCTTGTGCATTGGTAACATTGTATATGAGTGGGGAAAAGCAAGCGGGGATACTTGCCTAGATGTGCTAATTTCCTATATATATATATATATACACGTGTGTGTGTATATATTTATATATATATATATATATATATATATATATATATATATATATATATATATACTGTATGTGATGTGTGTGCCATTTATCTGCTTAAAAACTAGAATAATGAACACTCCTTTAATATAATATACGCTATTGAATATGATCTATTAGGAGTGGCTGTGTTGCTTGCTGATCTGTAAGCTGGCACATACGTCAGTTTACATAAGGAAGAACTCAGTGCCTTTTGCTGGGATTCCTTTGCAGTGAGATAAGTAACACACACCCTGATATCAGAGAGCTATCTGGGGAGGGGGCAGAGCGAGGCGCACATTCTCTACATCTTGCTGGGTCTCACATTCTACCATCAGGATTCACAAGAACTGTGCCGATTCCCACAGAGACTAGGGGAGCTTGCTGAAAAGCAAGATGTGTCTGAAATGTGAGCTTAAAGGGAAATAAAAATCAATTTTTTTTCTTTCATGATTTAGAAAGAGCATTAATTTAAAAAAAAACGTTCCAATTTACTTCTTTTAGTTAATTGGCTTCATTCTCTTGATATCCTTTGTTGAAAGCATATCTAAATAGGCTCAGTAGCTGCTGGTTGGTTGCATATAGGTGCCATGTGTGATTGGCTCACCTATGTGCATTGCTATTTATTTAACAAAGGATATCTAAAGAATGAAGCAAATTAGATAATAGAAGTAAGTCGGAATGTTGTTTAAAATTGTATTCTCTATCTGAATCATTAAAGAAAATGTTGGGATTTCATCTCCCTTTAATCATGGCAGCCCCCAGCAATGCTGAAAACTTCTTGACATAAATCATAAATTGTTCAAAGGTTATATTTGTCTGCCCAAAAGCTACTAGGTTTTTGGTCTTACATCAACCCCCGCCCAGACACACACACATATACAAACAAATATACACACATATACACACACACATATACACATACACATACACAATGCACATATACACACATATATACATACACATACATATATACATACACATACATATATACACACACACACATATATACACACACACACATCTATACATACACATATATACACACATATACACACACATATATACATACACACATATAAACACACATATACATACACACACATATACATACACACACACACACACATATATACATACCCACATATACATATATACATACACACACATACACACACACATACGTACACACACACATACACTCACACATACACACACATATATATACACATACACAAACATACACTCACACACATACATATACACATACATACACATACATACACAAACATACACTCACACACACACACTCACACTCACAAATACTCACAAATACACTCACACATACACACATAAACA
Source organism: Bombina bombina (assembly GCF_027579735.1). Classification (NCBI taxonomy): domain Eukaryota; kingdom Metazoa; phylum Chordata; class Amphibia; order Anura; family Bombinatoridae; genus Bombina; species Bombina bombina. The sequence continues at coordinate 1,221,033,224 of NC_069502.1, forward strand.
TAGATACACACATGTACACACACACACATATGCATAGACACACACACACACACACATACATAATATTTAAGACAAGTGGTTTTGTTTCACTTTGAAAATCAGCTGTCCAGGTAGGAATGCACTTGCAAATGCAGCATTAGTACCATTATCTGTAACAGTATATAAATGTTTCTGAGGAGCCCCGAGTTCAATTTCTGATTTTATTGTACTCACTTGCTAGTTTTGTACATGTGAGTACATGGTTTTACATGGGGAGTGCATGGTTTTACATGGGGAGTACATGGTTTTACATGGGGAGTACATGGTTTTACATGGGGAGTACATGGTTTTACATGGGGAGTACATGGTTTTACATGGGGAGTACATGGTTTTACATGGGGAGTACATGGTTTTACATGGGGAGTACATGGTTTTACATGGGGAGTGCATGGTTTTACACGGGGAGTGCATGGTTTTACACGGGGAGTACATGGTTTTACATGGGGAGTGCATGGTTTTACATGGGGAGTGCATGGTTTTACATGGGGAGTGCATGGTTTTACACGGGGAGTACATGGTTTTACATGGGGAGTACATGGTTTTACATGGGGAGTACATGGTTTTACATGGGGAGTACATGGTTTTACACGGGGAGTACATGGTTTTACACGGGGAGTACATGGTTTTACACGGGGAGTACATGGTTTTACACGGGGAGTACATGGTTTTACACGGGGAGTACATGGTTTTACACGGGGAGTACATGGTTTTACACGGGGAGTACATGGTTTTACACGGGGAGTACATGGTTTTACACGGGGAGTACATGGTTTTACACGGGGAGTACATGGTTTTACACGGGGAGTACATGGTTTTACATGGAGAGTTCATGGTTTTAATGCTATCTAGTGGAGTCACACTAAGGGCTTATTTCCACTGAGTGGCAACTGGTTTTGTGCAAGCTTGAAAAACAAATAAAAAATACTGGTTTTACATGGGGAGTGCATGGTTTTACATGGGGAGTGCATGGTTTTACATGGGGAGTGCATGGTTTTACATGGGGAGTGCATGGTTTTACATGGGGAGTGCATGGTTTTACATGGGGAGTGCATGGTTTTACATGGGGAGTGCATGGTTTTACACGGGGAGTACATAGTTTTACATGGAGAGTTCATGGTTGTAATGCTATCTAGTGGAGTCACACTAAGGGCTTATTTCCACTGAGTGGCAACTGGTTTTGTGCAAGCTTGAAAAACAAATAAAAAATACTGGTTTTACATGGGGAGTGCATGGTTTTACATGGGGAGTGCATGGTTTTACATGGGGAGTGCATGGTTTTACATGGGGAGTGCATGGTTTTACATGGGGAGTGCATGGTTTTACATGGGGAGTGCATGGTTTTACATGGGGAGTGCATGGTTTTACATGGGGAGTGCATGGTTTTACATGGGGAGTGCATGGTTTTACACGGGGAGTGCATGGTTTTACACGGGGAGTGCATGGTTTTACACGGGGAGTGCATGGTTTTACACGGGGAGTGCATGGTTTTACACGGGGAGTGCATGGTTTTACATGGAGAGTTCATGGTTTTAATGCTATCTAGTGGGGTCACACTAAGGGCTTATTTCCACTGAGTGGCAACTGGTTTTGTGCAAGCTTGAAAAACAAAAACAAAATGCTTTTGGAAGGCATTACGCTTACAGACAGTTTCCAAATGCGTGATTTCCACCATTACTGACAACGGGGGGTCCGGCTGCTAAATACATTTTTTTATTAAGAAAATATATAATATTTAAAATAAATAAAATTTAAAATGTCATCAAAATAAAAAATGCAAAACAAAACAGAAAAAAAAACAATGCACCAAAATTCACATGACAGAAATAACTTTCTTCAGAAGGTATCTGGTAAACAAAGAAGTGGAAACATTGGTGTAAATAATTGACTGTTCGGCAATTTTTGTGAATGTTCTAGGTTTGATTTTTTTAATATAGAGTGAGCGTGAGGGTTCAAAGGGTTAGCTGAAAGGACAGTATTTAGGGAAATGTTTTCGGTAAGTGTTGGGGTTTAGTGGGCTCTGTGAAGGATAGTGTTAGGTTAGTTTTGAGGAACAGTATGAAGGGATAGCATTAGGGTTTTCTTTAGTCTCTTAGGGTTAGTTTGTGGTGTGTTTTTGTTTTTTTCTGAAGAAGGTTGCCGAATACAATAACGTCTCCCATGCAAAATAATTGAATATTATTTTACACCCGGTTTCCATTCAATGCGCACCTCATTTCCATTGAGGTGGTAAAGTTTGGAAACTGGTGATAACATAAAAAATGGAGGTATTTGTCACCAAAATTTACCACATCAGTGGAAACTAGGCTGCTGTCAAACTCTCAGACATTACAGCTTCGTTAGGTGTAAAGGAGGAAAAATAAGCTTTTTGAGGTCTATTTTTCATTAAACTATTAAAGTTTGCAAACAAGGCAAGATTGACTCTTTTTACATTTTTTATATGTAATTTATAGTGCTGCCCAAGGCATAGGACTTGCTGGAGTATTGTTCTTAAATATACTTCAATATGTACTTACGTATAAAAATATAATCAAGTAATATTCTCTTAAAAGTTTTCACAGAGACAAGGGTAACAGGCGTATGGAGAAAAGAATTCCTACAGGCAACTATCTTACCTATCCCGAAACCCAGCAAGGATCTGTCCCAATGCAGTGACTACAGGCCAATCTCGTTGATTAATGCCAACGCCAAATTATATGCCAAACTCTGGGCACACCGACTTAATCTACTGCTACCGAAGATTATTCACCCTGATCAGGTAGGGTTCAACGTTTGGTAGGGAAGGATCTGACAACAGAGTTCTTAATATCTCTGTCCCATGCTGGCCCTGTCCCTAGACGCAGAGAAGGCTTTTGACAGGGTCGGATGGGAATATCTCTGGCAGGTCCTTGCGCAGTTTGGTTTTCCATGTGAGGTTGTCACAGCAATGAAGGCGCTTTATGCAGCTCCTTCGGCTGTGGTTAAGGGGCTCGGATTTTCCTCCCCAAAGTTCCCCATCACCAACGATACTAGGCAGGGGTACCCTCTATCACCCCTGATTTTTGTTTTGGCAATAGAACCTCTAGCTCAATCCGTACGTAATTCTTCTATGGTCCGAGGAGTGCCAATGGGGGTGAGGGGGGAGAAGATTGCTCTTTTTGCTGACGACGTAACTCTCTTTCTAACTAACCCACTAAGTTCACTGCCCATATTGTTTGACATTATAGCCGATTTTGGAGAATATAGCTACTATAAAATCAACCTCCTAAAAACTTAAGCATTGCCTATCCATATTCCTGCATTTGAATTGGAGATTATGCGATCAGCTTATTCCTTTCAGTGGTCACTAGAAACTATCCGACACCTGGAAGTTCAACTAGTCAGTGATCACAAGCTAGTGGTTCAGAAAAACTATAATAATGCACTGCATGAGATCTCCACACTTCTGAAATCCTGGACTTTTAAGGAAGTCTCATGGCTGGGACGCATTTCGTCTCTTAAAATGACTATCCTTCCCAAGATCCTCTATTACTTTAGATGCCTGCCCCTAAACGTCCCTAAGAAACTGCTCTGTAGACTCCAATCTCTCTGCCTAGGATATGTATGGGGACCTTACAGACCCCGTATAGCATCAAAGATACTACAGAAACAGTATGGTCAAGGTGGTCTTGCTTTGCCCAGTATACAGAGATATTATGAGGCGGCCAGACTGGCACATATATCCGCTTGGGGAGTTAAAGGTGAACCGCAGAGGTGGAGAGATGTGGAATCCTTGGAACTACCATCCGGACTGGGATTGGAGGATCTCCTTTGGATCCCATCCTATCGTCTGTATGATTTGGGGATATATAATCCCATCATAAGAGATACCCTAAAACTTTGGCATAATATTAGACACCTCTCCGAAATTGCGCCACACCCATCTCCACTTCCAGACATGCATTCTTCGCAATGGAAAGACTGGAATATCTAACATGTCGCTCAGCTTTATTCTTCTGAAACACTCACCCCACCACAGAGAATAGGTTCCTTAATACAGGATCATCCGCCTTGGGCCATATTTGAATATACCAGACTACACAACTTATTATTGTCATGGGGTTTTCCCAAAACTGACAACAGACCCTTGACCACATGGGAAAAATTATGGAAACTCAAAACTAGGATTCACAGAACCTTATCAAACCATTACAATTTGATTCAGAAATCTATCAATTCTGACAGAATCTGGCAACTTAAGGCATGGGAATATGACTTATCTAGGACCATTACTGATAATGACCTACACTGCGCTATAACACTGACTAAGAAAACTCTACATTGTGCAAACACCATTGAGTTACACATGAAAATCCTTCTCAGGTTGTACTATACGCCTGTTAGACTCTCACAGATGTTCCCATCCTCTTCTCCCCTTTGAGTGCGGAGAAAGAGGAACCGATCTACATATCTGGTGGGGTTGCCCTGCACTGAGATCATGCTGGAATAAAGTTTTTAATTTATGTGAAGGAATGGGTCTGTCGGTACCATGTGGTCTGGAGACAGCCCTTTTCCATATCTTCCCGACCACCCTACCCACCTCACAATCTAAACTGGTCATCTACATTTTTGCTGCAATGAAACTCACCATAGCAAGAGCCTGGAAACAAATATTACCCCCAAACATCTCTGAAGTAATTTCTACAATTAAATTTTTTATCACAATGGAAAATAGTGTTTATCTGAGACTGGACAAAGAGGATCTGTATTGGACTATGTGGGAACCATGGTTCCACTACCAAGAAGGACCTGGGTAAACGTGCTATACCCCGCCCCTTATTTTTCTCCACCACCCAACTGGTTTGGGTCTCAGCCTACTCCCACTTTTCCTCTACTCACTTCTTCCCCCCTCCCGCCTCATCCATATGAAGATGTAACCCCTCTCCTTCCTTCCCCTGGCCCATGACTCCTTATCCCGCCTGGACAACCCATTTAAATCTGAGTTCATTATTAGAGGTATACATATTTCTTGTTACAATGTATAAACTGACTTTCATATTTGTTACAGTATTTGTTTCCTCCAATGTGTACATGTAGTTGATCTCCGAATTAGCTTTAGAGATTAGATTCATATTACACTATTAGAAAAATGGTTGTTTCTAAAAGAGATATCCTAAAAAGATCTCATAATACAGGTAAGATCATAAGTACACATATCATACAACTGTCTATTCTGAAACACCAAAACGATCTGTAAATTATCTCAATTGTACCTTGGTGATACGATATGTGCTTTTTTAATGCCTGTGAATAATGTTTATCGTTATAATGTTGTCAACTTTATTTGTTATATCTCTAATAAAAAATTTAAATAACAAAAATAAAATAAAAAAATATATAATCAAGCACTGTCATGGATACCAGATGGCTGGCCGGGCTCCTGGAACTCCCAGTCAGCCGCCTCACAATGGACACCCGCCTAACCCCTCTCCGGCTGGCCAGGCTCCTGGAACTCCCGGTCGGCCACAGGAGAGCAGAACACCCAATAAATTTAACCCAGGTCGCTCCAGCAACCATGTGCCCCAGAGCTCCGCTATTTTGGGGATTAGTAACCCCTGGGGAGTACAAGGAGCGAGGGAATTTCTGGAGGGGAGCTTTGGGAACCGGGTTTTGGACACCCCTAACCCCATAACTTCAACGGACTGTAACTCCGGTCCCCAGTAAAGAATCATGCTGATTTTTGGACTGTGAAATCTGGAGACTGAGAGCTTTAAAATGACACCCTCCACCGGGATCACCCCGAAACCGCCACCCCTTTGTATTGAGATTATGTGGGACTGTGGCTCCTATGGAGGCGCCGGTCAGTCTGGAGGGGCGGGAATGGAGGGAAAATTGTGGGATTGTCCTTTGTGTTATCAAGACTCCCAGTCAGCCACCTCACAATGGACACCCGCCTAACCCCTCTCAGGCTGGCCAGGCTCCTGGAACTCCCGGTCGGCCACAGGAGAGCAGAACACCCGCTAAATTTAACCCAGGTGGCTCCAGCAACCATGTGCTCCAGAGCTCTGCTCTTTTGGGGACTAGTAGCCACTGGGGAGTACAAGGGTTGTGGGAATCTCCAGAGGGGAGCTCCTTTGGGAACTGGTGGTTTTGGACACCCCTAACCCCATAACTTCAACGGACTGTAACTCTGGTCCCCAGTAACGAATCATGCTGATTTTTGGACTGTGAAATCTGGGGACCAAGAGCTTTAAAATGACACCTGGAAGTGCTGTTTAAAATGACACCCTCCACCGGGATCACCCCGAAACCGCCATCCCTTTGTATTGAGATTATGTGGGACTGTGGCTCCTATGGAGGCGCCGGTCAGTCTGGAGGGGCGGGAATGGAGGGTAAATTGTGGGATTGTCCTTTGTGTTATCAAGATGAGCTGTGTGTATAAAATGAGTGTATGTTTTACAATAAAATCAGTTCCTGTTTAACCTGAATGCTAGTGTGTCTAGTTATTTGGGTTGGCTCCAGCTAAAATCACTTTCCTGGGCTACATAGCAGCCTGTTCCAGGCAGAGGAAGGACACGCTGGAAGAGCTACCTAGAGTGGGTAGCTGGAGTCTGCCACAGGGTGGGACCCTGAGGACTGGTGCTGTTGGGCATCAGGGGTGGCTACAGGCTGTGGTTACTTGCCAGCTACATAGCTGCAGTCGGCAGGGAGGAAGCAGGACACCTTTTTGCGGAGCTACCCAGTCAGGGTAGCCGGGGTATCCGTCACATTGGCTGGCAGCGGTGGAATCTGCTTCTTTCACACAGTTTCTGCTGAAAGAGGAGACATACCACAGTAGCCAGTAAATATGGAGGCAGAGTTCCTAGGGAGAGTACAAAAGATGCTGACCAGAACAAATGATCCTTGTTCAGAACAGGACGTTCTGGCATGGAGGAACCTTGCCCTCCGAGACCTCTGGTGGGAGGCTCTGCAACAGGAGCAGGAAAATGGAAAGGTCCTCCCCATGAATGACACGAGATTCTGGGTTCGGTGGACCGTAAGACTGCCTTTCCTAGGAGAACAGACAAAGAAGGAATGGCTATCTGTTCTACATAGACTGATCCAGCAAGAGATGTGGGTGGAGGATGGCTATCGGGCCCTCCAATGGCTCGCTATGCAAGCGCAGCCATAGCTGGAGGAAGGCTCCCCCACAGAGGACTTTGGCTTCGGCGGCCCTGGATTGCTGTTTACAAAAAGGACAGAGGACCCACAGTTTGGGAGCGAGACAGACCAGGGTCTGGAGGATATCTCTGGGCTCCAAGAGGAACTGCTGGATCTCTTGGAGGAGACCTGGCTGCTGGACGATCTGGATTTTATTATTGACCAGGAAGAGGCACTGGTCAAGGAATACAAGAGGCTGCTGGATCTCGCTAAGCAGCGTGCCAGGGGCATACAGATCTGGGGTGCAGCCCTCTGGGATTCATGGAGCTCGACTGTGGAGGAGTGGCAGCAAAGAGAAAGGGAACCAGGGCTGCTGGATCCTGATCAGCAGTCTGGCTCTGAGCTTATAGACTTGGACAAGGGAGCCACCCCAGCAGAAGTGCTGACAACAGGGCAGAGAGCCGCCGGCCTCTGCCCAGCACCTGTAACAGCTCCAGGAAACCTGGGAGCGGAGGTAGTCATCCTCCCTCCCCTTACAGAGAACCCCTTGCAGGTAGAGATGGATGTCAATAACTCTCCCCAGCAGCAGAGCCATCCACTGGGAGCGGAGGTAGTCGTCCTCCCTCCCCGTAAACAGAACCCCTTCCCGGGAGAGGAGACATGTTGGTCTCTCTCCCCAGCGGCAGAGCCAGGAGCCGGGTGAGGAGATGGTCTCTCTCCCCAGCGGCAGAGTCATCCCCTGGGAGTGGGGGTAGTCGTCCTCCCTCCCCGTAAACAGAACCCCTTCCTGGGAGAGGAGACAGTCAGTCTCTCTCCCCAGCGGCAGAGCCAGGAGCCAGGAGAGGAGACAGTCGGTCTCTCTCCCCAGTGGCAGAGCCATCCCCTGGGAGCGGAGGTAGTCATCCTCCCTCCCCGTAAACAGAACCCCTTCCTGGGAGAGGAGACAGTCGGTCTCTCTCCCCAGTGGCAGAGCTAGGAGCCGGGAGAGGAGACAGTCGGTCTCTCTCCCCAGCGGCAGAGCCATCCCCTGGGAGCAGAGGTAGTCGTCCTCCCTCCCCGTAAACAGAACTCCTTATTGGGAGAGGAGACAGTCGGTCTCTCTCCCCAGTGGCAGAGCCAGGAGCCGGGAGAGCCAGGAGCCGGCAGAGCCAGGAGCTGGCAGAGCCAAGAGCCGGCAGAGCCAGGAGCTGGGAGAGGAGATAGTCGGTCTCTCTCCCCAGCAGCAGAGCCATCCCCTGGGAGCGGAGGTAGTCGTCCTCCCTCCACGTAAACAGAACTCCTACCTGGGAGAGGAGACAGTCGGTCTCTCTCCCCAGTGGCAGAGCCAGGAGCCGGGAGAGGAGACGGTTGTTCTCTCTCCCCAGCGGCAGAGCCAGGAGCCGGGAGAGGAGACAGTCGGTGTCTCTCCCCAGCAGCAGAGCCATCCCCCAGGAGGGGAGGTAGTTGTCCTCCCTCCCCTTACAGAGAAACCCTTGCAGGGAGAGATGGGTATCGATATCTCTCCCCAGCGGCCGAATCCCTTTCTGGGAGAGGAGACAGTTGGTCTCTCTCCCCAGCGGCAGCACAGTTTCCCATGGAGCGGAAGTAGCAGACCTCCCTCCTCAGCGGTAGATCTCCTTCTTGGGAGAAGAGACAGACGGACTCTCCCCTCAGTAGCTTGGCAGGGTCTCTACCCTTTCCTTGTCCCGGAGTATTTCTCACAGGGGGCAGGCGTTGCATTGGGCAAGGAGTATAAAAGTGTATTCAGTTGGTGCCACATGTTTGGGCACCCGAGCTTTACCTGCCTCACCAAGGAGCAACCTCCCCCTCTGGTCTGGGGTGGAAATACAGCTGGGAAACCAGCACTAGCTTTGTTTGTGGGTGGGTCACAGAGTGTCACGGAGAGAGGCATTGTGGCCATAGAACTTAAGGACACTAGAACTTGTGGGACAGCAATTGTTTTGGAGCTGGCCTTTGAAAACTTGTTCGGGACGTTGTCTTATGTGACTATCCCTGCGCCCAGGGCGCAGGGTATAAACGTCAGCAGGAACCCCCCAGGATGCCCCAAGCTCAGGAGAGATGGGATAACCTCTCCCAGCAACCGAGAATTGGTCTGCTGAACTGGAGGGGGGGAGATGTCACGGATACCAGACGGCTAAGGCTATCCCCCACCCTCCTACAACCTCACCCCTGTTGTTTCTCAGTGGTTTTGGGCTCCTCAAAGCAACCACCATCTCTGGAAGCTGTTTGTTTGCTTTGTTTTGGCTTGTTTTTGTGTTCAGAGATGAGTTGGTTTATGACCAGGAAAACGCTCCTAGGCTGGCTGGGCTCCTGGAACTCCCAGTCGGCCGCCTCACAACGGACACCCGCCTAACCCCTCTCAGGCTGGCCAGGCTCCTGGAACTCCCGGTCGGCCACAGGAGAACAGAAAACCCGCTAAATTTAACTCAGGTCGCTCCAGCAACCATGTGCCCCAGAGCTCCGCTCTTTTGGAAATTAGTAGCCCCTGGGGAGTACAAGGGGTGAGGGAATGTCCGGAGGGGAGCTCCTTTGGGAACCGGGGTTTTGGACACCCCTAACCCCATAACTTCAATGGACTGTAACTCCGGTCCCCAGTAACGAATCATGCTGATTTTTGGACTGTGAAATCTGGAGACCGAGAGCTTTAAAATGACACCCTCCACTGGGATCACCCCGAAACCGCCACCCCTTTGTATTGAGATTATGTGGGACTGTGGAGGCGCCGGTCAGTCTGGAGGGGCGGGAATGGCAGGAAAATTGTGGGATTGTCCTTTGTGTTATCAAGATGAGCTGACTGTATAAAATGAGTGTATGTTTTACAATAAAATCAGTTCCTGTTTAACCTGAATGCTAGTGTGTCTAGTTATTTTTGTTGGCTCCAGCTAAAATCACTTTCCTGGGCTACATAGCAGCCTGTTCCAGGCAGAGGAGGACACGCTGGAAGAGCTACCTAGAGTGGGTAGCTGGAGTCTGCCACAGGGTGGGACCCTGAGGACTGGTGCTGTCGGGCATCAGGGGTGGCTACAGGCTGTGGTCACTTGCCAGCTACATAGCTGCAGTCAGCAGGGAAGAAGCAGGACCCCTTTTGGCGGAGCTACTCAGTCGGGGTAGCCGGGGTATCCGTCACAAGCACATAACTCAAACAAGGCCTATGCTTATGGTTATGAGTGAGGATAGGCAAATGTTTTGCAACAGTCGAAAAAAGAAACTAATTTTAACACATTTGTTCGTTCGTTTTAAATTTTGATTGTTTGTACAACATTCTAACATTTGTTTAATGTAATCGTATTTCTATTGCTTTCTTTACATGTAATATTCAATTTGAATTATGCAATACTTGAATTTGAAACATGTGAATCAATATATTTGTAACAGTATTTCTAATGCTCTTTAAATGTAATATTTGAATTCTGCAATATTCTAAATAGAAACATTTAAATTGATATATTTGTATCTATTAATTTACTAAATTCCCTGCCACGTGAACTATTGAACTTCTGAATAGTATTTGTTAAAGTGAAGGTAAACTTTGATGAATGAAAATCCCTTTTTTTAAAACACTATTAAAAACAGGGGCACTTTCATTCAACAAAGTTTACAAAGCAGCCGTTTTGATTAAAAACTTACCTTTGTTTTTTTCACAGCCAGAGCAGCTTCCCCCACCCAGAGATCCTCTCTTCACACGTCATCAATGACTAATCCGGCTTCCTCCAATCACAGCATGGCCTCAGGCAATGACTACCCTGGGGGGAAAGCCGTGATTGGAGGAAGGCGGATTAGTCATTGCTGACGTGTGAAGAGAGGATTTTAGAGAAATCTGGCACTGGATGGAAGCGTTAACACAACATTAACTTATGCATACATAAAAAGACAGACTGCATGCATTGCGCAAAATATTTCAATGGAAACCAAGTACTCAATTGAAGCCATAAACTAATTTTAGCTGTCGAAAACTTCAGTAGTTTACGGCTTCATTTTTAATGACCATATGGAAACAAGCCCTAAGTAGCTTAACCAGTAAATACACCTAACCAGTAAATTCAGCTAACTCGAAATACACTTAACCAGTAATGCACCTAACCAGTAAATTCAGATAACCCGAAATACACTTAACCAGTAATGCACCTAACCAGTAAATACACCTAACCAGTAAATAAACCTAACTAGTAAATAAACCTAGCCAGTAAATACACCTAACCAGTAAATACACCTACAAGTAGATGCACTTAGCCAGTAATGCACCTAACCAGTAAATGCACCTAACCAGTAAATGCACCTAACCGGTAAATACACCTAACTGGTAAATACTCATAACCGGTAAATACACCTAAACGGTAAATACACATAACAAGTAAATACACATAACCAGTAAATACATATAACCAGTAAATAAACCTAACCAGTAAATACACCTAACCAGTTATACTCATAACCGGTAAATACACCTAACCAGTAAATATATCTAACCAGTAAATGCATATAACCAGTAATACACCTAACCAGTAAATACACCTAACAGTAAATACACCTAACAGTAACTACATTTAACCAGTAAATACATATAACCAGTAATACACCTATCCAGTAATACACCTAACTATTAAATACACATAACCAGTAAATACACACTAAACAGTAACTACACACTAAACAGTAAGTACACACTAAACAGTAACTACACACTAAACAGTAAATACATATAACCAGTAACTATATATAACCAGTAAATACATATAACCATTAAATACACCTAAGTAGTAAATACATATAACCAGTAATACACATAACCAGTAAATACACCTAACTAGTAAATACATACAACCAGTAAATACACTTAACCAATAAATACATATAACCAGTAATACACCTAGCCAGTAATACACCTAGCCAGTAATACACCTAGCCAGTAATACACCTAGCCAGTAATACACCTAACTAACTATAAAATACACCTAACATGTAAGTACACACTAACCAGTAAATACATATAACCAGTAAATACATTTTACTGGTTAAATACATATAACCAGTAAATACATATAACCAGTAAATACATATAAGTAGAAAAAACATATAACCAGTAGTGATGTCGCGAACAGTTCGCCAGAGAACAGTTCCCGGCGATCTTAGCTTGTTCGCGTTCACCGCGGCGGGCGAACATATGCGATGTTCGATCCGCCCCCTATTCCTCATCATTGAGTAAACTTTGACCCTGTATCTCACAGTCTGCAGACACATTTGAGCCAATCAGCAGCAGACACTCCCTCCCAGACCCTCCCAGCTCCTGGGCAGCAGCCATTTTAGATTCATTCTGATCCTGCATTCTTAGTGAGAGGAGTGATAGTGCTGCTGCTGCTGCTGATGATGATTTTATAGGGAAATAGATAGCTAGGCTGTGTATTCAGTGTCCACTACAGTCCTGAAGGACTCATCTGATCTCTGCTGTAAGGACAGCACCCCAAAAAGCCCTTTTTAGGGCTAGAACTTCAGTCGTTTTTTTTTTTTGTTTTTTTTTTAAATCTAATTGCATTTGCCTGCCTGTCAGCCTGTGTGTGAGGCTCACAGCATATACTGTGCCTACTTGCTCACTGCCACCACTCATATCTGGTGTAACATTAGTGTAAATTTAAAAAAAAAACTTTTACATCAGTCTGCTAGTGTAATTTAATTTCAGTTGCCAGCAGGCCTGTGTGTCAGCCTCACAGCATATACTGTGCCTAATTGCTCAGTGCCACCACTCATATCTGGTGTAACATTAGTGTAAATTTTTGTAAAAAATTTTTTTACATCAGTCTGCTAGTGTAATCTAATTTCAGTTGCCAGGCCAGCCTGCCACTGCCAGCCTCAGTGCCACCACTCATATCTGGTGTAACATTAGTGTAAATTTAAAAAAAAAAAAAAAACTTTTACATCAGTCTGCTAGTGTTATTTAATTTTAGTTGCCAGGCCAGCTTGCCACTGCCAGCCTGTGTGTCAGGCTCACAGCATATACTGTGCCTACTTCCTCAGTGCCACCACTCATATCTGGTGTAACATTAGTGTAAATTTAAAAAACAAACAAAAAACTTTTACATCAGTCTGCTAGTGTTATTTAATTTTAGTTGCCAGGCCAGCTTGCCACTGCCAGCCTGTGTGTCAGGCTCACAGCATATACTGTGCCTACTTCCTCAGTGCCACCACTCATATCTGTTGTAACATTAGTGTAAATTTCTTTAAAAAAAACTTTTACATCAGTCTGCTAGTGTTATTTAATTTTAGTTGCCAGCCTGCCACTAGTGCCAGCCTGTGTGTCAGGCTCACAGCATATACTGTGCCTACTTCCTCAGTGCCACCACTCATATCTGGTGTAACATTAGTGTAATTTTTTTAAAAAAAAACTTTTACATCAGTCTGCTAGTGTTATTTAATTTTAGTTGCCAGGCCAGCCTGTGTGTCAGGCTCACAGCATATACTGTGCCTACTTCCTCAGTGCCACCACTCATATCTGTTGTAACATTAGTGTAAAATTTTTTAAAAAAAACTTTTACATCAGTCTGCTAGTGTTATTTAATTTTAGTTGCCAGGCCAGCCTGCCACTAGTGCCAGCCTGTGTGGCAGGCTAACAGCATATACTGTGCCTACTTCCTCAGTGCCACCACTCATATCTGTTGTAACATTAGTGTAAATTTTTTTTAAAAAAACTTTTACATCAGTCTGCTAGTGTTATTTAATTTTAGTTGCCAGGCCAGCCTGCCACTGCCAGCCTTTGTGTCAGGCTCACAGCATATACTGTGCCTACTTCCTCAGTGCCACCACTCATATCTGTTGTAACATTAGTGTAAATTTTTTAAAAAAATACTTTATCAGTCTGCTAGTGTTATTTAATTGCAGTTGCCTGCCTGCCAGCGTGTGTGCCAGGCCCACTTGCCAACTAGTGCCACCACTCATATTTGTTATAACAGTAGTGTAAATATTTTTTAAAAAAACTTTTTTAACTGTGAAACATCAGTCTGCTAGTATAATCTAATTGAAGTTGCCTGCCTGCCAGCGTGTGTGCCAGGCCCACTTGCCAAGTTAGTGGCACCACTCATATTTGTAGTAACAGTAGTGTAAATTTAAAAAAAAAAACTTTTTGACTGTGAAACATCAGTCTGCTAGTGCAATCTAATTGCAGTTGCCTGCCTGCCAGTGTGTGTGCCAGGCCCACTTGCCAACTAGTGCCACCAATCATATTTGTTATAACAGTAGTGTGAATATTTAAAAAAAAAACTTTTTTGACTGTGAAACATCAGTCTGCCTTGTGTAATCTAATTGAAGTTGCCTGCCTGCCAGCGTGTGTGCCAGGCCCACTTGCCAAGTTAGTGCCACCACTCATATTTGTTATAACAGTAGTGTAAATATTTAAAAAAAAAAAAACTTTTTTGACTGTGAAACATCAGTCTGCTAGTGTAATCTTATTCCAGTTGCCTGCCTGCCAGCGTGTGTGCCAGGCCCACTTGCCAACTAGTGCCACCAATCATATTTGTTATAACAGTAGTGTAAATATTTAAAAAAAAAAAACATTTTTGACTGTGAAACATCAGTCTGCTAGTGTAATCTAATTGAAGTTGCCTGCCTGCCAGCGTGTGTGCCAGGCCCACTTGCCAAGTTAGTGGCACCACTCATATTTGTTGTAACAGTAGTGTAAATATTTAAAAAAAAAAACTTTTTTGACTATGAAACATCAGTCTGCTAGTGTAATCTAATTGCTGTTGCCTGCCTGCCAGCGTGTGTGCCAGGCCCACTTGCCAACTAGTGCCACCAATCATATTTGTTATAACAGTAGTGTAAATATTTTAAAAAAAAGCTTTTTTGACTGTGAAACATCAGTCTTCTAGTGTAATCTAATTGCAGTTGCCTGCCTGCCAGCGTGTGTGCCAAGCCCACTTGCTAAGTGCCACCAATCATATTTGTTATAACAGTAGTGTAAATATTTAAAAAAAAAACTTTTTTGACTGTGAAACATCAGTCTGCTAGGGCAGTGATTTTTAACCTTTTTTTTGCCGTGGCACACTTTTTTACATTAAAAAATCCCGTGGCACACCACCATCCCAAAATTAAAAAAAAAACACACATTGTAGCCTAATACAGCATATATATATACACATACACACAAACACACACATACTGTATGCATTGTGCTGTTATGCCATGCCTCCTACAAACCACCCCTGCACTAGGAGTAAAAAACAAGCAAAGTTTAAAAAATATGTCACACTGTTGTCAGTCTGCTGTGGCACACCTGAGGATCTCTCACGGCACACTAGTGTGCCACGGCACACTGGTTGAAAAACACTGTGCTAGGGCAATCTAATTGCAGTTGCCTGCCTGCCAGTGTGTGTGCCAGGCCCACTTGCCAACTAGTGCCACCAATCATATTTGATACAACAGTAGTGTAAATATTAAAAAACAACAACTTTTTTTTGACTGTGAAACATCAGTCTGCTAGTGTAATCTAATTGAAGTTGCCTGCCTGCCAGCGTGTGTGCCAGGCCCACTTGCCAAGTTAGTGCCACCACTCATATTTGTTATAACAGTAGTGTAAATATTTTAAAAAAAAACTTTTTTGACTGTGAAACATCAGTCTGCTAGTGTAATCTAATTGCAGTTGCCTGCCTGCCAGCGTGTGTGCCAGGCCCACTTGCCAACTAGTGCCACCAATCATATTTGTTATAACAGTAGTGTAAATATTTTAAAAAAAACTTTTTGGACTGTGAAACATCAGTCTACTAGGGTAATCTAATTGAAGTTGCCTGCCTGCCAGCGTGTGTGCCAGGCCCACTTGCCAAGTTAGTGCCACCACTCATATTTGTAGTAACAGTAGTGTAAATATTTTTTAAAAAAAACTTTTTTGACTGTGAAACATCAGTCTGCTAGTGTGATCTAATTGCAGTTGCCTGCCTGCCAGCGTGTGTGCCAGGCCCACTTGCCAAGTTAGTGGCACCACTCATATTTGTTGTAACAGTAGTGTAAATATTTAAAAAAAAAACTTTTTTGACTGTGAAACATCAGTATGCTAGTGTAATGTTGTTGCAGTTGCCTGCCTGCCAGCGTGTTTGCTTGGCCCACTTGCCAACTAGTGCCACCAATCATATTTGTTATAACAGTAGTGTAAATATTTTTAAAAAAAACTTTTTTGACTGTGAAACATCAGTCTGCTAGTGTAATCTAATTGCAGTTGCCTGCCTGCCAGCGTGTGTTCCAGGCCCACTTGCTAAGTGCCACCAATCATATTTGTTATAACAGTAGTGTAAATATTTTTAAAAAAAACTTTTTTGACTGTGAAACATAAGTCTGCTAGTGTAATCTAATTGAAGTTGCCTGCCTGCCAGCGTGTGTGCCAGGCCCACTTGCCAAGTTAGTGGCACCACTCATATTTGTTGTAACAGTAGTGTAAATATTAAAAAAAAAAAAACTTTTTCGACTGTGAAACATCAGTCTGCTAGTGTAATCTTATTGCAGTTGCCTGCCTGCCTGCCAGCGTGTGTGCCAGGCCCACTTGCCAAGTTAGTGGCACCACTCATATTTGTTGTAACAGTAGTGTAAATATTTAAAAAATAAAAAATTTTTACTGTGAAACATCAGTCTTCTTTTTTGTGTCAGGCTTACAGCGTATACTGTGCCCACTTGCCCAGTGGCACCACTCATATTTTTTTTAATAGTAGTGTAAGTCTACATTTAAAAAAAAAATGACAGGCAGAGGCAGGCCACCCCGCAAGTGCCATTGTGGTCGTGGTGCTGTGATTCCCTTTGACCCTACAATAATGCACAGTGTTCAGAGGCCACGTACCATGAACGCGAAAAGTTCTGAGGAGGACCTAGTTGACTGGCTAACACAGGACACCCAATCTTCTACAGCTTCCGCTCGGAACCTTGACGCACCATCCACCTCCAGCTTAGCTTCGGGCACCTCTCAAGTGACCAGTGCCACTCGCCCGCCTGCCACCACCACCAACACTAGCACCACAGCCGCTTCACTTGATTTGTCAGAGGAGTTATTGACACATCAGTTGGAAGAAATGAGTGATGCGCAACCATCATTGAGAGAGGATGTAGATAACAGTGATATGTCTCAGTCAGGCAGCATTACAGACATAGACGTATGGTGTGATGATGATGATGATGATGTTGTACCCGCTGCTGCTTCCTTTGTTGATTTGTCAGATACAAGTGAAGCGGTTGATGATGATGCATCCGTGGATGTCACGTGGGTGCCCGCTAGAAGAGAAGAAGAAGAGGGGGAAAGTTCAGATGGGGAGACAGAGAGGAGGAGGAGGAGACGAGTTGGAAGCAGGGGGAAGTCGTCGCAAGGATCTAGTGGCACAGTCAGACAGCATGCATCGGCACCCGGGGTCAGCCAGACAGCACGCCAATCAACGCATGCTGTTGCCACCACCAGAATGCCGTCATCGCAGAGCTCAGCAGTGTGGCTTTTTTTTGTGTTTCTGCCTCTGACAACAGCGATGCCATTTGCAACCTGTGCCAAAAGAAACTGAGTCGTGGGAAGTCCAAGACCCACCTAGGTACAATTGCTTTGCGAAGGCACATGATCTCACATCACAAACGCAGATGGGATGAACACATGAGTAGAAGCAGCACACAAACTCAAAGCCGCCATCCTCCTCCTGGTCCAGCATCTTCAGCCACATCAACCACTGCTGTACTCCTTGCCCCCTCTCAACCATCCGCCACTCAGTCTCTCTTCTGTAGCAGTTCCTGCTCATCTGCCCACAGTCAGGTGTGTGTCAAGGACATGTTTAAGTGTAAGAAGCCAATTTCCCAAAGTCACCCCCTTGCCCGGCGTCTGACAGCTGGCTCGTCTGAACTCTTAGCCCGCTAGCTTTTACCATACAAGCTGGTGGAGTCTGAGGCGTTCAAAAAATTTGTATCTATTGGGACACCGTAGTGGAAGGTACCCGGCCGAAATTTCTTTTCACAAAAGGCAATCCCCAACCTGTACTCGATTGTGCGAAAGGAAGTAATGGCATGTCTGGCACACAGTGTTGGGGCAAGGGTCCATCTGACCACTGATAGCTGGTCTGCAAAGCATGGTCAGGGCAGGTATATCACCTACACTGCCCATTGGGTAAACCTGCTGACGGCTGACAAGCATGGAATGCGTGGCTCTGCAGAGGAGTTGGTGACACCACCACGACTTGCAGGCAGGCCTACTGCTACCTCCTCTACTCCTCCTACTCCATCCTCTTCCATAACCTCTTCCTCGGCTGAGTCCTCTTCTGCTGCTGCGTCTTGCTCCACATCAACGGCACCCCCCCAGCTTCCCAGGTACTATTCCACATCCCGGAAACGGCAGTGTCACGCCGTCTTGGGGTTGACTTGCCTGAAAGCAGAGTCACACCGCAGCAGCACTCCTGTCCGCCCTGAACGCACAGGTGGATCAGTGGCTGACTCCGCACCAACTGGAGATCGACAAAGTGGTTTCTGACAATGGAAGTAATTTGGTGGCGGCATTGAAATTGGGCAAGTTGACACATGTGCCGTGCATGGCATATGTGTGAAATCTGATTGTACAACGCTTTGTGCATAAGTACCCAGGCTTACAGGATGTCCTGAAGCAGGCCAGGAAGGTGTGTGGCCATTTCAGGCGTTCCTACAAGGCCATGGCGCACTTGTCAGATATCCAGCGTCAAAACAACCTGCCAGTGAGGCGCTTGATTTGTGACAGCCCGACAAGTTGGAATTCAACACTCCTAATGTTCGACCGCCTGCTACAACAAGAAAAAGCTGTTAACGAGTATTTGTATGACCGGGGTGCTAGGACAGCCTCTGGGGAGCTGGGGATTGCCACGTTACTGGACGCTCATGCACAATGCCTGTAGGCTCATGCGTCCTTTTGAGGAGGTGACAAACCTAGTCAGTCGCACCGAAGGCACCATCAGCGACATCATACCATTTGTTTTCTTCCTGGAGCGTGCCCTGCGAAGAGTGCTTGATCAGGCTGTAGATGAGCGTGAAGAGGAAGAGTTGTTGTCTCCATCACCACCAGAAACAGCCTTATCAACATCGCTTGCTGGACCAGCGGCAACACAGGAAGAGGATTGTGAGGAAGAGGAGTCAGAAGAGGAATGTGGCTTTGAGGAGGAGGAGGAAGACCAAGCACAACAGGCATCCCAGGGTGCTCGTTGTTGTCACCTATCTGGTACCCGTGGTGTTGTACGTGGCTGGGGGGAAGAAGATACCTTCAGTGAGATCAGTAAGGACGAGGAACGGGACATGAGTAGCTCGGCATCCAACCTTGTGCAAATGGGGTCTTTCATGCTGTTGTGCCTGTTGAGGGACACTCGTATAAAAAAGCTGAAGGAGAACGAACTGTACTGGGTGTCCACGCTACTAGACCCCCGGTATAAGCATAAAGTGACTAAAATGTTACCGAATTCCCGCAAGTCGGAAAGGATGGAGCAGTTCAAAAATAAATTAAAAAGTATGCTTTACACTGCGTATAAGGGTGATGTCACAGCACAACGGGAATCTAGCAGGGGAAGAGATGAAAGTAATACTCCTCCTCCCAAGACCATGCCGGCAAGGACAGGACGCTTTCTAGACGTGTTGTTGATGGAGGACATGTGGACCTTTTTAACTCCTATGCATTGCCACAGCCCTTCGGGATCCAGCCTCAGAGAACGACTCAACCGACAGGTAGCAGACTACCTCGCATTAACTGTGGATCTCAACACTCTGAGGAGCGATGGACCCCTTGACTACTGGGTGTGCAGGCTTGACCTGTGGCCTGAGCTATCCCAATTTGCAATCGAACTTCTGGCCTGCCCCGCTTCAACTGTCCTGTCAGAAAGGACCTTCAGTGCAGCAGGAGATATTGTCACTGAGAAGAGAAGTCGCCTAGGTCAAAAAAGTCTTG
Source organism: Bombina bombina (assembly GCF_027579735.1). Classification (NCBI taxonomy): domain Eukaryota; kingdom Metazoa; phylum Chordata; class Amphibia; order Anura; family Bombinatoridae; genus Bombina; species Bombina bombina. The sequence goes on from NC_069502.1 coordinate 1,221,053,253, forward strand.
ATTATCTCACCTTTATTAAAATGAATGAGGGATGGATCCCAAAGGGACTGACATTGGGCGATACATTCGAGTAAAAAAGGCCTGATGAGATGAGCTGCCTTGGGCTAAAAATGGTACACACGCTGCTGTATTTTATCTTCGAATGCCGGATGACTTGCGTGACTTATTCGCCAACAACTAGGGTTCAAGCCGCAATGTTTTAGGGCACTTTCTAACTGTCAAACAAACATCAAGTTTTCTGGCCGCTGCTACAGCAGCGTCTGCAACAGTACCTAATTTTTCAGGCATGTGTACATGCCTAATTTTTCTGGCCTCTGGTGCTGCACTGTGGCTTCAAAACCCAAACCAAAAAAAAGGCACATAACAGGGATTAAACTGCTAAGAATAGTACTACTTAACACACCACTCATATCTGGTGGCACAGGAGATTGCACGCGCAGTGCCCCAAATTTGAAGTAGGAGGACTGACAAAGCATCTTTTTCCATCTCCCGGTCTTTCATGCTGTCGTGCCTGTTGAGGGTCGGGGACCCTCGTATAAAAAGGCTGAAGGAGAACGACCTGTACTGGGTGTCCAAGCATCTTTTTCCATCTCCCGGTTCCTAAAAATTATCTCCAGGTTCCTAAAATCTATGCCATAACTGTACTCGATTGTGCAAAAGGAAGTCATGGCATATGGGGTCTTTCATGCTGTCATGCCTGTTGAGGGTCGGGGACCCTCGTATAAAAAGGCTGAAGGAGAACGACCTGTACTGGGTGTCCAAGCATCTTTTTCCATCTCCCGGTTCCGAAAATCCATGCCATATACACGTCCTCTGATAGGGGACACCGCAGTGGAAGGTACCCGGCCACAATTTCTTTGCACAAAAGGCAATCCCGGACCCCAACCTGTACTCGATTGTGCAAAAGGAAGTAACCTTACCATGGGTCCCAGACCGCACGTCTTTGTAATTCTCTGTCTGGGAAATGATATATCTATCAAATCTATCTATTTATCTATCAAATCTATCTATTTATCTATCAAATCTATCTAACTATCAATCGTATCTATCAAATGTATATTGCATCTATTGATCTATGTAATTCGTATCTATCAAATGTATATTGCATCTATTGATCTATGTAATTCGTATCTATCAAATGTATATTGCATCTATTGATCTATAATAACAACTATTACTATTCAGCTATATAAATACTAGTTGTTATTATTTTTATTATTATTATTATTATTATTATTATCTATGTAATTTGTATCTATCAAATGTATATTGCATCTTTGGATCGATAACATTCGTATCTATCAAATGTATATTGCATCTTTTGATCTATGTAATTCGTATCTATCAAATGTATATTGCATCTATTGAGCTATGTAAATCGTATCTATCAAATGTATATTGCATCTTTTGATCTATGTAATTCGTATCTATCAAATGTATATTGCATCTTTTGATCTATGTAATTCGTATCTATCAAATGTATATTGCATCTATTGATCTATGTAATTCGTATCTATCAAATGTATATTGCATCTATTGATCTATGTAATTCGTATCTATCAAATGTATATTGCATCTATTGATCTATGTAATTCGTATCTATCAAATGTATATTGCATCTTTTGATCTATGTAATTCGTATCTATCAAATGTATATTGCATCTATTGATCTATGTAATTCGTATCTATCAAATGTATATTGCATCTATTGATCTATGTAATTTGTATCTATGTATATTGCATCTATTGATCTATGTAATTCGTATCTATGTATATTGCATCTATTGATCTATGTAATTCGTATCTATCAAATGTATATTTCATCTATTGATCTTAATCTATGTAATTCGTATCTATCAAATTTATATTTCATCTATTGATCTATGTAATTCGTATCTATCAAATGTATATTGCATCTATTGATCTATGTAATTCGTATCTATCAAATGTATATTGCATCTATTGATCTATGTAATTCGTATCTATCAAATGTATATTGCATCTATTGATCTATGTAATTCGTATCTATGTATATTGCATCTATTGATCTATGTAATTCGTATCTATCAAATGTATATTGCATCTATTGATCTATGTAATGTGTATCTATCAAATGTATATTGCATCTATTGATCTATGTAATCTATGTATCTATCTATCAAATCTATCTCGTGGCCGGACTGTTTTGTGACAGCCACTTGTGTTTCAGCCAAATTTGAAGTAGGAGGACCGACCATGCATCTTTTTCCATCTCCCAGTTCATAAAATCCATGCCATATACACCTCCCCCGATAGGGGGAGCAACAGGTATTAAACTGCTAAGAATAGTACTACTTAACACACCACTCATATCTGGTGGCACAATAGATTGCACGCGCAGTGCCCCAAATTTGAAGCAGGAGGACCGACTGAGCATCTTTTTCCATCTCCCGGTTTTGAAAATCCATGCCATATACACGTCCCCTGGCGCCGCAACTGCCTCTGGGAACCTTACCATGGGTCCCAGACCGCACATCTTGTAATTCTCTGTCTGGGAAATTATATATCTATCAAATCTATCTATTTATCTATCAAATCTATCTAACTATCAATCGTATCTATCAAATATATATTGCATCTATTGATCTATGTAATTCGTATCTATCAAATGTATATTGCATCTATTGATCTATGTAAATCGTATGTATCAAATGTATATTGCATCTATTGATCTATGTAATTCGTATCTATCAAATGTATATTGCATCTATTGATCTATGTAATTCGTATCTATCAAATGTATATTGCATCTGTTGATCTATGTAATTCGTATCTATCAAATGTATATTTCATCTATTGATCTTAATCTATGTAATTCGTATCTATCAAATTTATATTTCATCTATTGATCTATGTAATTCGTATCTATCAAATGTATATTGCATCTATTGATCTATGTAAATCGTATGTATCAAATGTATATTGCATCTATTGATCTATGTAATTCGTATCTATCAAATGTATATTGCATCTATTGATCTATGTAATTCGTATCTATCAAATGTATATTGCATCTGTTGATCTATGTAATTCGTATCTATCAAATGTATATTGCATCTATTGATCTATGTAATTCGTATCTATCAAATGTATATTGCATCTATTGATCTTTGTAATTCGTATCTATCAAATGTATATTGCATCTATTGATCTATGTAATTCGTATCTATCAAATGTGTATTGCATCTATTGATCTATGTAATTTGTATTTATCAAATGTATATTCCATCTATTGATCTATGTAATTCGTATCTATCAAATGTATATTGCATCTATTGATCTATGTAATTTGTATCTATCATATGTATATTGCATCTATTGATCTATGTAATCTATGTATCTATCTATCAAATCTATCTCGTGGTTGTGCAAATGGATTGTTTGCGGTGCGTTACACGGGGAGTTTGGTCTGTCACTGTGAAGCGGGCGTAAACCTTACACTACCTGATCGATACAACATCATACCTGATGTTTTAAAGCACGTTATTCCAAACAATTTAGGAATGTTAGGTGATTTATGCCCTTTATGGATTAAAACCAGACTCTGCATCAACTATGTAATTTTCCGTGGGAGTTTTGCCATGGATTCCCCTCCGGCATGCCACAGTCCAGGTGTTAGTCCCCTTGAAACAACGTTTCCATCACTATTGTGGCCAGAAAGAGTCCCTGTTGGTTTTAAAGTTCGCCTGCCTATTGAAGTCAATGGCTGTTTGCCCGGTTCGCAAACAGTCGTGGAAGTTCGAGTCCGCCATTCGCGAATCGAAATTTTTAGGTTCGCGACATCACTAATAACCAGTAATACACCTAACCAGTAAATACATACAGTATAACCAGTAAATACACCTAACTAGTAAATACATATAACCATTAAATACACCTAACTAGTAAATACATATAACCAGTAAACACACCTAACCAGTAAATACACATAACCAGTAAATACATCTAACCAGTAAATATAAATACTAGTAAATACATTTAACAAATAAATACAACTAACCAGTAAATATACCTAACCAGTAAATACACCTAACCAGTAATACACCTATCCAGTAATACTCATAACCGGTAAATACACCTAACCAGTAAATACATCTAACCAGTAAATACACTTAACCAGTAAACACACATAACCAGTAAATACATATAACCAGTAAATACACCCAACCAGTAAATAAATATAACCAGTAATACACCTAACCAGTAAATACACCTAACCAGTAAATACATATAAGCTGTAAATACACCTAGCAGTAACTACACTTATCCAGTAAATACATATAATTAGTAATACACCTATACAGTAATACACCTAACTATTAAATACACCTAACCAATAAGTACAAACTAACCAGTAAATACATATAACCAGTAATACACCTAACCAGTAAATACATATAACTATTAAATACACCTAACCAGTAAATTCATATAACCAGTAATACACCTAACCAGTAAATACATATAACCAATAAATAGACCTAACCAGTAAATTCATATAACCAGTAATACACCTAACCAGTAAATACATATAACCAGTAATACACCTAACCAGTAAATACATATAACCATTAAATACACCTAACCAGTAAATTCATATAACCAGTAATACACCTAACCAGTAAATACATATAACCAATAAATAGACCTAACCAATAAATACATATCCATTAAATACACCGAAGTAGTAAATACACCTAACCAGTAATACACCTAACCAGTAAATACACCTAACCAGTAAATACACCTAACCAGTAAATACACCTAACCAGTAAATACACCTAACCACTAAATACACCTAACCACTAAATACACCCAACCACTAAATACACCCAACCACTAAATACACCCAACCACTAAATACACCCAACCAGTAATACACCTAACCAGTAATACACCTAACCAGTAATACACCTAACCAGTAATACACCTAACCAGTAATACACCCAACCAGTAATACACCTAACCACTAAATACACCTAACCAGTAATACACCTAACCAGTAAATACACCTAACTATTAAATACACCTAACCAATAAGTACAAACTAACCAGTAAATACATATAACCAGTAATACACCTAACCAGTAAATACATATAACCATTAAATACACCTAACCAGTAAATTCATATAACCAGTAATACACCTAACCAGTAAATACATATAACCAATAAATAGACCTAACCAGTAAATTCATATAACCAGTAATACACCTAACCAGTAAATACATATAACCAGTAATACACCTAACCAGTAAATACATATAACCATTAAATACACCTAACCAGTAATACACCTAACCAGTAAATACATATAACCAATAAATAGACCTAACCAATAAATACATATCCATTAAATACACCGAAGTAGTAAATACACCTAACCAGTAATACACCTAACCAGTAAATACACCTAACCAGTAAATACACCTAACCAGTAAATACACCTAACCAGTAAATACACCTAATCACTAAATACACCCAACCACTAAATACACCCAACCACTAAATACACCCAACCAGTAATACACCTAACCAGTAATACACCTAACCAGTAAATACACCTAACCAGTAATACACCTAACCAGTAATACACCTAACCAGTAAATACACCTAACCAGTAATACACCTAACCAGTAAATACACCTAACCAGTAATACACCTAACCAGTAAATACACCTAACCAGTAATACACCTAACCAGTAAATACATATAACCAATAAATAGACCTAACCAATAAATACATATCCATTAAATACACCGAAGTAGTAAATACACCTAACCAGTAATACACCTAACCAGTAAATACACCTAACCAGTAAATACACCTAACCAGTAATACACCTAACCAGTAAATACGCCTAACCAGTAAATACGCCTAACCAGTAAATACACCTAACCAGTAAATACACATAACCACTAAATACACCCAACCACTAAATACACCCAACCACTAAATACACCCAACCACTAAATACACCCAACCTGTAATACACCTAACCAGTAATACACCTAACCAGTAATACACCTAACCAGTAATACACCTAACCAGTAATACACCCAACCAGTAATACACCTAACCACTAAATACACCCAACCACTAAATACACCCAACCAGTAATACACCTAACCAGTAATACACCTAACCACTAAATACACCTAACCAGTAATACACCTAACCAGTAAATACACCTAACCAGTAATACACCTAACCAGTAATACACCTAACCAGTAATACACCCAACCAGTAATACACCCAACCAGTAATACACCTAACCACTAAATACACCTAACCAGTAATACACCTAACCAGTAATACACCTAACCAGTAAATACACCTAACCAGTAATACACCTAACCAGTAATACACCTAACCAGTAAATACATATAACCAATAAATAGACCTAACCAATAAATACATATCCATTAAATACACCGAAGTAGTAAATACACCTAACCAGTAATACACCTAACCAGTAAATACACCTAACCAGTAAATACACCTAACCAGTAATACACCTAACCAGTAAATACACCTAACCAGTAAATACACCTAACCAGTAAATACACCTAACCAGTAAATACACATAACCACTAAATACACCCAACCACTAAATACACCCAACCACTAAATACACCCAACCACTAATACACCCAACCAGTAATACACCTAACCAGTAATACACCTAACCAGTAATACACCCAACCAGTAATACACCTAACCACTAAATACACCTAACCAGTAATACACCTAACCAGTAAATACACCTAACCAGTAAATACACCTAACCAGTAATACACCTAACCAGTAAATACACCTAACCAGTAAATACACCTAACCAGTAATACACCTAACCAGTAATACACCTAACCACTAAATACACCCAACCAGTAATACACCTAACCAGTAAATACACCTAACCAGTAAATACACCTAACCAGTAAATACACCTAACCAGTAAATACACCTAACCAGTAATACACCCAACCAGTAATACACCTAACCAGTAATACACCCAACCAGTAATACACCCAACCAGTAATACACCCAACCAGTAATACACCTAACCAGTAAATACACCTAACCAGTAAATACACCTAACCAGTAATACACCTAACCAGTAATACACCTAACCAGTAATACACCTAACCAGTAATACACCTAACCAGTAATACACCCAACCAGTAATACACCCAACCAGTAATACACCCAACCAGTAATACACCCAACCAGTAATACACCCAACCAGTAATACACCCAACCAGTAATACACCCAACCAGTAATACACCTAACCACTAAATACACCTAACCAGTAATACACCTAACCAGTAATACACCTAACCAGTAATACACCCAACCAGTAATACACCTAACCACTAAATACACCTAACCAGTAAATACACCTAACCAGTAATACACCCAACCAGTAATACACCTAACCACTAAATACACCTAACCAGTAATACACCTAACCAGTAATACACCTAACCAGTAATACACCTAACCAGTAAATACACCTAACCAGTAATACACCTAACCAGTAATACACCTAACCAGTAATACACCTAACCAGTAATACACCCAACCAGTAATACACCCAACCAGTAATACACCCAACCAGTAATACACCCAACCAGTAATACACCCAACCAGTAATACACCCAACCAGTAATACACCCAACCAGTAATACACCCAACCAGTAATACACCCAACCAGTAATACACCTAACCACTAAATACACCTAACCAGTAATACACCTAACCAGTAATACACCTAACCAGTAATACACCCAACCAGTAATACACCTAACCACTAAATACACCTAACCAGTAAATACACCTAACCAGTAATACACCCAACCAGTAATACACCTAACCACTAAATACACCTAACCAGTAATACACCTAACCAGTAAATACACCTAACCAGTAATACACCTAACCAGTAATACACCTAACCAGTAATACACCTAACCAGTAATACACCTAACCACTAAATACACCTAACCAGTAATACACCTAACCAGTAAATACACCTAACCAGTAATACACCTAACCAGTAATACACCTAACCAGTAATACACCTAACCAGTAATACACCTAACCAGTAAATACACCTAACCAGTAATACACCTAACCAGTAAATACACCTAACCAGTAATACACCTAACCAGTAATACACCTAACCAGTAATACACCCAACCAGTAATACACCTAACCACTAAATACACCTAACCAGTAATACACCTAACCAGTAAATACACCTAACCAGTAATACACCTAACCAGTAATACACCTAACCAGTAATACACCTAACCAGTAATACACCTAACCAGTAAATACACCTAACCAGTAATACACCTAACCAGTAAATACACCTAACCAGTAATACACCTAACCAGTAATACACCTAACCAGTAATACACCTAACCAGTAAATACACCTAACCAGTAATACACCTAACCAGTAAATACACCTAACCAGTAAATACACCTAACCAGTAAATACACCTAACCAGTAAATACACCTAACCACGTAATACACCTAACCAGTAAATACACCTAACCAGTAAATACACCTAACCAGTAAATACACCTAACCAGTAAATACACCTAACCAGTAAATACACCTAACCAGTAAATACACCTAACCAGTAAATACACCTAACCAGTAATACACCTAACCAGTAAATACACTTAAGGGAATAAATACACAAATTGGGAGTTAACTGTGTAGCTAAATAACTAACAGGTAGATTACGAGTTGTGCGTTCGTGTTTTAATGCTGAAAAAAACTTCCATTTCAGTGTTAAAACAGCAACCCAGCCATTACGAGTCTTGTCGGTAAAGCTGTATCGCAAGCCTTTTAGCCTGTAACGCGACGTCAGTCTCGCACTCGAAAAAAATTAAGTTTTTTCATGGGCTTCCCATAGCGTGGCCTGTACGAGTTTTGCGGTGAGGCTAAAAAGCTTGCGTTACACCCTATAACGACAAGATCCGTACCGCCATCTGAGAGCAGTAGTTATGAGTTTTACGCAACAAAACTGTTATATAAAACTGATAACTAAAGTGTTACAAAGTACACTAACACCCATAAACTACCTATTAACCTATAAACCGAGGCCGTCCCGCATCGCAAACACTATTTAAATATTATTAACCCTTAATCTGCCGTCTGCCCACATCACCCCTACTATACTAAAGTTGTAAACCCCTATTCCGCCACTCCCCGACACCACTATAATAAACCTATTAACCCCTAAACCGAAAGCCCTCCACATCGCAAAAATTAAAAAACTATTTTAAACTAGTAACTCCTAAACCTAATGCCCCCTAACTTTATATTAAAATTACAATTTCCCTATCTTAAATTAAATATTTCCTGTCAAATTAAAAAAAAACTAAGTTTAAACTAACCATTAAACTAATATAACTATTAAACTAAAATTAAACTAACTTCCAATTAAAGAAAACTAAAATAAACATTAAAAAAATCCTAACACTACTATAAAAATTACAAAGTATCTAATTACAAAAAATAAAAAATACTAAATTACAAAAAATAACAAACGAAATTATCAAAAATAAAAAAGAATTACACCTAATCTAATAGCCCTATAAAAAATAATAAAAAAACCCTAGCCTACAATAAACTACCAATAGCCCTTGAAATGGCCTTTTGTAAGGCATTGCCCTAAATTAAACAGCTATTTTACCTGTAAAAAACAAATACAAAGACCCCCAACAGTAAAACCCACCACCCAAAATAAAAAAAAACTAACAAAAACCTAAGCAACCCATTGCCCTGAAATTGATTGTATGGGCAATTAGTTATTTTGAATTGCCCTGAAAAGGTCCTAATAACCCTAAACTAAAAAAAAAATACACCCAAAAAAGTTTTAAAAAAATCTAGCACTAACCCCGAAGATCCACTTACAGTTTCTGAAGTCCGGACATCCAGGCGGCGATAAGTCTTTATCTAGGCGGTGAGGTCTTCATCCATCCAGGCGGCATCTTCTATCTTCATCCCGATGGCATCTTCTATCTGTCAGGGTGCTAGGAATCAGACTGAGACGAGAAGTGCAAAAATAATCACACCTTTATTAATAGCAAAAAATAATAGAAAGTCCACAAGTCAAATAAGCCAGGAATCAAAACCATAGCTGGTAGTCAGACGAGCCGAGTCAGGAGCCAAAGCGAGTAGTCAGACGAGCCGGAATCAGGAACAAAGAGAACAGCAGAGTCAGGAACAAGCCAGGGATCAGGAACCAGGAGGGACGTCAGACAGCCGGGTAATACACAGGAGCTCTCACAAACAGGTCTGAGACAACGCAAGGGCAAAGCATACCGAACAGAGGCCCTTTAAATAATAAGTGATGACATCACAATTCTGAGACTTCATCCTGTCTCACACGGATGATGTACACCAGTCTGGCCATAAAAGGAAGTGCAGGAAATGCGCAGCATCACACAGTATGCACCAGAGTCAGCAAAGGAGGTGAGTAAAATAGCTGACAGCAGCACATGGCAAACAAAGCAGGGAAAAAACTCTGACATTACCCTCCCCTCAACGACCCCTCCCCGCGGGAGGACAAAAGGCTTATTGGGGAAACGGGCATGGAAGGCACGGAGGAGGGCGGGAGCATGAACATCAGAGGAGGGAACCCATGAACGCTCCTCCGGACTGTAGCCCCTCCAGTGAACCAAATACTGTACGCGGCCCATGGACATACGAGAGTCAATAATGCTGCTGACCTCATACTCCTCATGGTTGTCAACAAAGATAGGACGGGGACGAGGCAACACAGTGGTAAACCGATTACAAACCAATGGTTTCAAGAGGGAGACATGAAAAACATTGGAGATGCTCATTGCCGAAGGAAGGTCAAGAGCGTAGGCCACAGGATTGACCCGTCGGAGTATTCAAAAAGGACCAACATAATGGGGAGCCAGTTTATTGGAAGGCACATGAAGGTTCAAGTTGCGGGAGGACAGCCAAACTCTCTCACCAAACTGTTAGGACGCCTACGATCAGCCTGGAACTTTTGGCGCTGCATAGAACGAGGAAGACAATCCTGAATCTGCACCCACGTAGAACAGAGTTGCCAAAGATGCTCCTCCAAAGCCGGAATACCCTGAGACATGAATGAATCAGGCAACAAGGATGGTTGAAACCCATAATTCGCCATGAACTGGGATAACTTGGAGGAAGCATTAATAGCACTATTACGAGCAAACTCTGCCCAAGGTAACAGTTAAAATAAATTATTGTGGTGATCTGAGACATAGCAACGGAGGAACTGTTCCAGAGCTTGATTAGACCGTTCCGCAGCCCCATTGGATTGAGGGTGATATGCCGAGGAGAAGGAAAGCTGGATCCCCATTTGAGCACAAAAGAAATGCCAAAATCTGGAGACAAACTAGCTACCCCGGTCCGACACTATCTCCTTGGGTAACCCATGTAATCAGAAGACCTCCCAGGCACAAATTGAAGCAAGCTCCTGAGCAGTAGGCAACTTCTTCAAGGGAATGCAATGTGACATTTTAGAAAAACGGTCAACCACCATAAGGATAACAGCATTGCCATTGGAAACAAGGAGCTCGACAATTTAGTCCAAGGACACTCACCATTAGCAATAGGTTGAAGAAGACCCACAGGAAGACGTTGAGGAGTCATATTCTGTGCACAAACTGAGCAGGAGGCAACATACGCAGCAACATCTGAACGAAGACCTGGCCACCAGAATTGTTGAGTGACAGACCAAATCATTTGGTTCTTGCCTGGGTGACCTGCAGCTTTAGGATAGTGGTAAGTGTGCAAAAGTTTAGTTCGAAGATTCTCAGGAACAAAACACTTACCACTAGGTTTCTCAGGAGGTGCATTGGTTTGTGCAGCCAGGATCTCCTCACCCAAGGGAAAAGTCAAATTAGTATGTATGGTAGCCAAAATATGGTCAGGAGGTATAACTGGAGTAGGTACAGACTCCTCCTTGGAAAGAGGCGAAAATTGTTGAGAGAGTGCATCAACCCTAATATTATTACTACCAGGCAGGTAGGAGACCACAAAATTAAACCGAGACAAAAATAGCGCCCATCTGGCCATTCGGGGGCGACAAATGTTTTGCTTCAGATAGATAAGTTAAATTCTTGTGGTCAGTAAGAATGAGCACTGGCACGCTAGTACCCTCGAGAAGATGCCTCCATTCCTTGAGTGCCAAAATTATGGCCAGTAATTCCCTGTCGCCAATTTCATAATTGCACTCTGCTGGAGACAATTTCTTAGAGAAGAAACCACACGGATGCAAGGAACCATCAGACAAGAGGGCACCTACTCCAGTCTCAGACGCATCAACCTCAAGAATGAAAGGCAGGACAGGGTTAGGATGAGCCAGAACTGGAGCGGCAGCAAAGGCAGTCTTAAGACTATTAAAGGCCTTAATGGCAGTAGGTGACAAATGGAGTGGATCATTCTCTTTACGGGTCATGTCTGTGATAGGTTTGACCAAGGAAGAAAAGTTTTTAATAAACTTTCTATAGTAATTGGCAAACCCCAAAAAACATTGAATAGACCGAAGACCAACTGGGCGAGGTCACTGCAGAACTGCAGATAACTTGTCAGGATCCATGGAGAACCCTGCAACAGAAATAACATAACATAGGAGGGTTACTTGAGTCTGATCAAACTAACATTTCTTGAGTGTATGAGGATGTCGTCCAAGTACACCACAACACACTGTTGCAACATATCTCGTAGGAAATCATTAATAAATTCCTGGAAAACAGCAGGAGCATTACATAGGCCAAAGGGCATTACAAGATACTCATAATGCCCGCTCCTGGTGTTAAATACTGTTTTCCATTTGTGGTCCTCCTTGACTTGATCCTAACGAGATTATACGCTCCTCTCAAATCAAGTTTAGTAAAGACCGTAGCTCCCTTGAGGCAGTCAAAGAGTTCCGTAACAAGTGGAATATGGTAAGCATTCCTAATGGTAAGATGATTAAGACCCCTATAATCAATGCATGGTCTAAACTCGCCACCCTTTTTCTTCACAAAGAAGAAACCAGCCCACGGATGATGTACACCAGTCTGGCCATAAAAGGAAGTGCAGGAAATGAGCAGCATCACACAGTATGCACCAGAGTCAACAAGAGAGGTGAGCACATGGCAAACAAAGCAAGGAAAAAACCTTGACACTATCTTCATCCCGGCAGCATCTTCTATCTTCATCCCGGCGGCGCGGAGCGGGGCCATCCTGAAGACATCCGGCACAGAGCATCCTCTTTATACAGTCGCCGCCGTATACTGAATCTTCAATGCAAGAGAGCCTTTTCAAAATGGCTTCGCCTGGATGGATGAAGACCTGGCCATCTAAATTTGAACAGCCAAAATAATTTCAGAAGTTCTCATCCTAGGATTTCAGTAGCTCTCTGTCAGGGTTTTTTCCCTGTTTTGTTTGCCCTGTGCTGCTGGCAGCCATTTTACTCACCACTCTTGCTGTCTGGTGCATACTGTGTGTTGCTGCTCATTTCCTGCACTTCCTTTTATGGCCAGACTGGTGTACATCATCCGTGTGAGACAAGATGCAGTCTCAGAATTGTGATGTCATCACTTATTATTTAAAGGGCCTCTGTTCAGTATGCTTTGCCCTTGCGTTGTCTCAGACCTGTTTGTGAGAGCTCCTATGTATTACCTGGCTGTCTGATGTCCTTCCTGGTTCCTGATCCCTGGCTTGTTCCTGACTCTGCTGTTCTCCTTTGTTCCTGATTCCGGCTCGTCTGACTACTCGCTTTGGCTCCTGACTCGGCTCGTCTGACTACCAGCTCTGGTTTTGACTCCTGGCTTGTTATTTGACTTGTGGACTTTTTATTATTTTTTGCTATTAATAAAGGTGTGATTATTTTTGCACTTCTCGTCTCAGTCTGATTCCTGGCACCCTGACACTCTCATCCTATTGGACGATTTGAATTTCAAAAATCAAATTGGCCAATAGGAATGCAAATTTTGAAAAAGCTCACTTGCATTGACGATTCAGTATACGGCGGTGACCGTATGAAGAGCATGCTCCGCGCCGGATGTCTTCAGGATGGACACGCTCCATGCCACAGGGATAAGGATAGAAGACGCTGCCAGGATAAAAATAGAAGATGCCGCCTGAATGAAGATGGAGCAGACTGGATGAAGATGGAGCCGCTGGGATGAAGATCCTTCAAGCGGGACTTCAGCAACTGTGAGTACCTACAGGGGGGTTAGTGTTAGGTTTTAAAGGTTTTTTGGGTGTTTTTTTTTTTTAGATTAGGGGTTGGGCATTTCTTAAAAGAGCTAAATGCCCTTTTAAGGGCAATGCCCATACAAATGCCCTTTTCAGGGCAATGGGTAGATTAGGTTATTTAGATAGTTTTTATTTTTTATTTTGTGGGTTTGGGGGGTGGGGGTTTGTAATGTTAGTGGGTCTTTGTATTTTTGTTTTTCGAAAAAGAGGATTTCTTTAGGGCAATGCACTACAAAAGGCCCTTTTAAGGGCTATTGGTAGTTTATTATAGATTAGTTTTTTTTTTTTATTTGGGGGTGTTTTTTTAAATGGGTATTAGAATAGGAATAATTGTTATTATTTTGTATAATTGGCTTGTTATTTTGTATAATGTTTTTTTTCGTATTGGTGTGGGTTTTTCTTTTTAGAATAGACATTTTTTTTTTTTTTTAAATATTCTTTTATTGAGGTTGTGCAAATTGAAAAAAGGAAAAATACAGCATACAGCGAATACTATGTAACATCAATAACATCCCTTCAGTTAAACAAGAAACTGTGTGGTAAACAAAATAAGGATGGTTGAAAGGAAAAAAAAAAAAAGAGATAAAAAGTGGGCTATTGAAACCTCTATTTTTTCATATTCTTTGCTCAATTGCGTGACCAAGTGATTAAGGAGAAGGGATGGAGTATGATAGTCATGCTAGGGACCCAATTAAGTATTAACGACATTGCATAAAATGTAGAAATATCAAAATACATGCCATAATAAAGCAAGAGCATAGTGGAATATAAACTTATATTGGGTTTTGATTAGCGGATAAACACTTATGATCTATATTGGGGAGGGAGTGGATTGATAAACGAGTGCTTCAGGAGGTAAACTGGCTATACTCATCAGAAACATAATCAATAATGAAGCTAACTAGAAGGCTATGCTAATACACCAATAATAAGTAAAGTAATACATCCTACATAGAAAGATAACACAGATAAATTATTAGAGCAGTCAAGTATCTTCTATAATGAGTATGGATAACGTATTATGATGTTAAGTATGGTTGAGTCAAAAACAGGTTGAGTACATTCCAAAATAAACAGATATTTTTCTTGTCAGTTATGTCTAGCATATAAGGACAGATATCTCCGCCCCAGCCGCTGGCAGAGACACTCTGACAGCCCTCTCAGGGATAGCATCTTAATATTTACTAAGACCATACATAGGTATAATCCATCTCCAGTTAAATATAGCTCATAAAACCACAGAGTGACGTGCTATTAGAAATATCTAGGTGTATGAACATAATAATTAGGAGAAATTTGACTAAAGCTACCCCAACATGTGGACTATTTTAGAGAATATACTGAGGTATTACCAATATATAAAACTAACCTTCAAAATATGAGCATCTGGTATTCTTAATATTGCCAAAATTAACTGTCTTCTAGGTTCTATGATGTGTAAGATGGAATGACCTGGCTTAGATGATCATCAAACAGATAGTAGGAATAGAGTACCATAGTTCGTAAAACCGCATAATTTGGTAAAAAACATGATATGCCTTTGTCAGTTTAGTTATTAAACATATAGTAGGAATACTACCCACATATACTATATATACACGCTGTAGAGCTTCATCTGTTACAGGAGTACAGTGTGGGCTGCTATATCTCCTAAATGGATCCCATTTACACTCACATAGCGGTGTGACCCTAGTTATGTCTAAGTGACCCCATTGTGTCCTATCTAGCTTACATTTCAGTGATATGTTAGGGCATTGAGTAAAATATGTGAAGGGCAGCAATCAGTCCGGAATAACTATACTCACCTCAAAATTACCGGATGTATAATCATATCATAGATGTGGTGTTTTATAGGCATGGGGATTACCCTCAGAACTAGTGGAGACCCAGCTTCCCGCTTCTGAGGGTCCACCGCATCCACTTTAATGGTAGTGGGCTGTAGGGGACTGTGCTGCTGACAGTGATCTGTTGGTGCCGCCATATTGGGCTCAGGGGGGCTCTGTTTTTCCCTGTTGCGCACTTCCCTTGGGTCTCAAGGTATATCTTCTCTCCAGTGTGGTGTGCCTAATACACAATATCTAGTAGATTCTTCGGTCTCAAATGCTGTTGGCACATCCCCTCTCATGTCTACAGCCACTCTGCTCCTTAGTAAGTGTGTGTTGATGGGCATCCAAGGAAAGTAGTAAGTTGTGCAACATAGATATAAATTGCCTCTCCATAGTGTAGCTATGTACCTATGCCTCTGCAAACTGCCCCTTATTTCAGTTCTTTTGACAGACTTGCATTTTTAGCCAATCAGTGCTGACTCCTAGGAGCTTCACGTGCCTGAGCTCAATGTTATCTATATGAAACACATGAACTAACGCCCTCTAGTGGTGAAAAACTGTCAAAATGCTTTCTGATAAAGTCTTCAAGGTCTAAGAAATTAGCATATGAACCTCCTAGATTTAGCTTTCAACTAAGAATACCAAGAGAACAAAGCAAAACTGGTAATAAAAGTAAATTGGAAAGTTGTTTAAAATTACATGCCCTATTTAACTGTCCCTTTAATGGGTAGGAACATTGAAGTATAAGATTCCTCAACTTGCTTAATATGATTCAATCAAACAGCAGGAGCTCATGGAAAGACACATCTTACTGCTTTGGCTGCTCGCTCCGCCCACGCAATTTTTAATTTTTTTTGTTTTTTTTGTTTTTAAATGCTTTATTGAAACATTCACAATACAGTCATAATTAAGAACATCAATCATTAAGGTTACAAGAGCAATAGCCATATTCAACAGGTAGTACATGACGGTAAGACGCACAAGGCGTAGGCCACAGCATATAACAAGAAAACTGAGCTCTCAAAGTTCTAAGCAAAGTGTAGTGTCCTGCAGCATAATAAGAAAATGGCATCTGTATTTAACATGAACATATAATTATGACAGTGTGATAATCATTAAATAACAAATAATTAGCAGACATTGCAAAATTGACTCACAGGTAATATAGTTATATCAACAAAGTAAAACGTTCTGTGAGTTAGCCTATATCTAGGTCTCGACAATAGATGATATCTCCAGAGGAAAATAAGAAGAAGAGAGGAGGAAAAGAGGAAAAGTGTATTAGAAGAGGAAAGGAAGAGAGAAGGACAAAAAAAAAAAGCTGGATAATGGGCAGGGGGAAGGGGAAGAGGGAATAGGAAATTATTGTCTTAAAGGCAGATAAGTGGAGGAAAGTGGATCATAATCCTAGGGACCAGGAGGGTTTAATCATAGGGACATGAGGTCCCTTGGTGTATTGGCTTGGACAGAAGTTACAGAGGCTATTGAGCCTGAGAAGCAATAATCAGGACAGTACTCCCAAATCAGGGCGTGTTGATCTTCAGTACTATGAACATGAGACACATAGGCTTCCATGGACTTGAGATATTTTAGGGTTTCTACAATTTGGTCCCAGCTTGGGGAGGTCAACTGCAGCCACATCCTAGCAATAGATAATTTAAGTGGAAGGAATAAGTAGACACAGAACCTTTTCTGTGGGACAGGCAACTTAGGAGGCAAGATGTGGAACAAGGCCACACTAGGTGTAGATGGTATGAGAATACCTTTAGTATTGCAATAGTCGATTACTTTTTGCCACAATGGTACAATAACAGGACAGGACCACCAAACGTGGGTTGGGGTGCCCAGGGCATCGCAGCCTCTCCAACACTTTGGGGAATTTGTGTGCGAGATCTTAAATAAGCGGACCGGCGTCAGATGCCACTGCAAAAGCACTTTGAGAAACAGCTCATACAGTGTGACACAGTGCACCGTTTTTCTGGTTAATTGGGTCGCCAAGTGCCACGCCTGTGGTTCATGGGTTACGTTTAGGGAAGATTCCCAACTCTTTATCGGTGAGGATTTGAGAAAAATTGGCGGATGCAGTATGTCCTGGTAAGATGATGAGAGTAATTTCTTAAACGAGAGTTTGAGGTCCCATTTCGTCTCCCACTTAGTTTTAGGACGCAGTGGGCCATTGTCAAAACCCCAAGATTTAAGGAAACTTCGTAGTCTCCAAAACTCAAAATGGAGGGGGAGCGGTGGGTGATATTTTCGGAGGAAAGCCTGGTGGGAAAGTAGTTGGGTCCCTTCATAAAGAGGTCCGAAACTTTGATAATACCCAGATCCTCCCAAAGGAGTGGGTGGGTGTCCGGTAATGCAAGAAGGAGGCTTCTTATCGTATGAGACGGAGACGGATGAGGTGCAATCGTGGGTAGATTATGAATCTTATCCCAGAATTTTAGATTGGTTTTTACTATAGGGTTTACTAGAGCCATTGTTGGCCTAGCGTGCGCCAGGAGCCAAATCAGGTCTGCAAGAGTAACCCCCAATGGGAGGGAAGCCTGTTCCAATTCTGCCCATCGACTGCAAGCCGGTGAGCCCCACTGAGTCACATGTGATAGACGAGCGGCTTCATGATAGTAGAGAATATTAGGGGCAGCTGCCCCTCCTGAAAGTATGGGCTGTTGTAATGTGCTAGTGGCAATTCTGGGAACTTTATGTCGCCAAATAAATTTATTACATACCTGTTGAAATTTTTGGATTAGAGACTTAGATATCGGGATAGGCAAAGATCTAAAAAGGTAAGTCAACTTGGGCAGGAGGCTCATTTTAAATGCGGCTATGCGCCCCAACCACGACAAGGAGGGATTATTCCACGTTTCCGTGGCTTTTGCTATTTCAGCCAGCAGAGGGGAGAAATTTAGTGAGAGAATAGTAGGAATGCTATGGGACAGACAAACGCCTAAATGTCTAACATGTGAGGTAGACCAACGAAATTTGTATGTCTTCTTTAATTCAATCATCGTTTCCGTCGGGACATGGATAGCATAAGCCTCCGTTTTGGAGACATTAAGCTTGTAATAGCTAATTGAAGCAAACCTTTCCAATAGCGCAAAGAGGTGCGGCAAGGAACCAATAGTATTGTCAGATCGTCAGCGAATAAGGCTGTAGTTTGGGTGGTATGATATACGTCCACTCCTATTATATGGGGGTGAAGCCGAATGGCAGCGGCTAGCGGTTCCATCACGAGAGCAAAAATGAGCTGTGACAACGGACAGCCTTGTCTCGTTCCATTTGTGATCTCAAAGGGATCAGAGCAGAACCCGAGGCCTTGAACTGTGGCCGAAGGGCTGGAGTACAGAGCCGCTATAGAGGTTATAAAAGAGGTCGGCAAGCCAAACCTCCTCAGGACTGCAAACATATATTCCCAGTTCACCCTGTCGAAGGCTTTTTCTGCATCCAACGACAGGGTGACACACGGTAAGCTTAGTTCCTGAGCAGCAAAATATACATTCAATAGTCTCCTGGTGTTGTCGGGTCCCTCTCGACCTTTGACAAAGCCGACCTGGTCATAATGGATCAGAGCTGGTAGCAAAGAGTTGAGACATGCAGCTAAGATTTTTGCATACAACTTGACATCTAAATTCAACAATGAGATCGGACGATAACTGGAGCATTCCGTAGGGTCCTTCCCTTGTTTGGGTAATGTAATAATCGTGGCCTTCAAAAACTCGGCCGGGAAGGTACCACTTGAACTAGCCTTAGAAAAAAAACGCAACAAAGGTGGAACAAGCTGCGCCTGGAATTTCTTATAAAAGAGATCTGAGAAGCCGTCCGGCCCAGGCGATTGAGGGCTTTAAGAGAGAGAATGGCGGTTTTAATCTCCACACCAGAGATGGGGGACAACAGCGCCTCCGCTTGGGGATCATTCGTCACCGGAAGGTCTAACTTGGACAAGAAGTCATTGATACTGTCTAGGGTAGGAGGTGGGGTCTCTTTATCCATTGACAGGTTGTAAAGAGACAAATAATAATTTGCGAAAGTCGCCCCATCTCGCGTGGATGGGTTACAAATTTACCTCCTGTTTTCAGGGAGTGTATACGAGCCGCCGCCGTGCTTTGACGCAGCCGATTAGCTAAGAGCCTATCCGCTTTATTGCCTTTAAAATAGAAAACCTCTTTGAGTCTAAGGAGCCTAGTCGCCAACCGTTCCGTTTCCAATTGGACTAATTTCGTCCTAACAGCTACCAGCTGTTCATACAGACGTGGTGTGGGATCTTTTTTATGTTCAATAGTGACGTTACGGAGAGATAACGTTAATTGAGCCAGAGATTTACCTCTGGTTTTTTTTTGTGCCGCTGCTTTTTTCATAAAAGACCCTCTCACATACGCCTTTAATGATGCCCATAAGGTGAAATCGTCTACCTCTCCATTATCATTGATTTGGAGAAACTCAGTAATATCCTTAGATATATCAGCTGCTACACTAGGGTCCGAAAAAACAGATGGGGAAAGACGCCATGTTGGTATACGTTGTAATTCTAAAGGGGATTTAAGAATGATATGTACGGAGTCGTGATCAGACCAGGGGCATTGAGAGATCCATGATCTAGAAATGCAGTCTAATAGTCCCGGTTCACAGAAGAAAAAATCTATCCGTGAATAAGAATGATGGACCGACGAAAAATATGTATAGTCTCGTGAAGTCGAATTAAGAGCTCGCCACACATCAAATAAGTTGAATTGACACATAAGATTTTTAAATTTGTATGATAAGTCCGCCACGGCCTTGTCACATTTACGGCAGTTATCCATCTTTTTGTCTAAGAGGGGGTCCCACACAGAATTAAAGTCCCCTGCAAGAAGAAGGGAACCCTGCCGTAAACTTTCCACTTTATGTAAAAACTTATGCAAAGTCGCAATATGTTGTTTGTTGGGTCCATAGTAGGAAGCTAATGTATAGATCACTCCATCCCATTTACAGAGGAGAATCAAATATCTGCCTTGCTGATCTGTTTCTAAATGAATAGGTTCATATGCTATATCCTTATGGATAAGGATAGCAACCCCTCTCGATTTCTGTGAGAAGCTCGAGGTCTCCACAACGGGGAACAGTTTAGATCACAGGGGGGCTGTCATATCCCTTAGCCAATGGGTCTCTTGGAGAAAGACCAACTGGGCTCTACTCTTGTGCAGAGATCGCAACAGCATACTTCTTTTGGTCGGGGAGTTTAGCCCCCTAACATTCTGAGTGACACAAGTGTACGGCATGATGCCAAGTGCCGAGTAACCTTATAGGTGAATGAATTGAAGGGTAGGGAGGAGGAAAGGGGCAGGGGGAGCGAATGGAGGAGGTAGGAGGAAGGAGAAAAAGGGAAGAGAGAGAGAGGTAAGAGAGATAAAAAAAAAAGGGGGGGACAAGGAAAGAAGGAGAGGTAAAGAAGTGAAGAGAAAGGAGAAGAGAAAAGAGAGCACAGATATCACAATAGAGACCTTATCTGAGAGTCATAACCTAATGTCACAAAACAAGGTTGTGCGGTATATAAAAGAGATAACCGCCTTGATAGCCTCTGAAGACAGAATTCAGAGTACCTTAAAGGGGGGGGAGAAGATTTTAAGCCACCGAGACTTGGCAGACAATCAAGGGTGGATTATATGGGGTGTGATATAGGAGATGTTATAAGAGAAGGAGGAGGGGGGAGGGGGGAACCACATTGGGATGTGCATTTATGGGGGAGAGAAAGAAAGAAAAAAAAAAAAAAAAAAAGGGGGGGGGGGAGGGGAGAAGAAGTGAAGGGAAAAATGGGGGAAAGGGTAGTACATTCAAGCAACTAGTAGACATGTAGAAGAAAGCAGGGCAGAACACTTCAAGTATAGGTAAGGTAGAAAAAACATAACATTTATGATTAGAACCACAAATAAGGCTAGGATGGCACATAATCAGACATATTTGTGATTGACTCGTTCAGAGCATAATGAGACATTTTTAGCAAAATGATGATATATAGTGGTCCCAGGTGTGCCCCTCCACAGTGAAGTGGATCCTGACACAATAATAATCATACAGTATCATAGAAATGTGCAACACATATGAAACAAAACTTCTACATCTTCTTAACTGGGAACTCATTTCTAGGTACTAGGGGAGAGAGAGGAAAGACAAAAAAAAAAAAAAGGGGAGAAAAACACTGTATTCGGTCAATTAGTGGGCTTGGAAAACAATGTAGCGTGGGCACTTCTATTAAGGGTATAAAGAGAAACAGTGTATACAAACTGGGCATCAAATGTGAATATTAAAGCAAGTGACTAACTAGACACATTTAAAGCTAACTTGTCTAAAACATAGCTAAATTATATCAGGGCTTCACCAGCCTTCAAACGTGTGCTTCTATTTTTTAAACTGAACAATTGAGAGAACGATCAAACAACATCACAACAATAGTTAGTAATATATAGTTGAACAAACACATAAGGTGCTTTCATCCAAGGCGCAAACAGACCTTATTGGAACAAAAAAAAAAAGGGGGGAAAATAAATCACAATCACATATACATTACAGCCTAGCAACAATATGGAATTACTTGGAGGTGTCTGAAACAAAGAAAGGTTAGTATACATATTACCCTACGAACAGTCCATATTCAATCATCTTCTGCATCCTGTGCAGAACCAGAAGGGTCTGTGTTAGCTGAAGTCCCCAATGTAGAGGATGCCCAAGGTGGAGCTGAGGGGTTCAGGGGGTCTCTCAAAGGACAATCATTTGAAGCTGGAGTGTCCCATAGTTTCATGAGCCGTTGGCTCTGGTCAAGTGTAGTAACAATATGTTGCTGATTGTCTTTGTGGACTATGATTCTGGTGGGGTGACCCCATCGATACTTGATATCATGAGTCCTCAGGAACTTAGTGAAGTCTCTATATGTCTTCCTCTGCTGGAGTGTGTGGTAAGAGAGATCTGCAAACACAGCAATATCCTGGAATTTACTAGGAAGGGTAGGCCTAGTGAGAGATGCTCGGACTATCCTTTCTTTGTATGTAAAAAAGTGCAGTCTTACAATGACATCCCTTGACTTGTCAGACGATAAACTTCTAGGTCTTAGCGCCCTATGAGCTCTATCAATAAGGCCCTCAGTCGTGTCAACAGGGCAAGCAAGGTGTTCAAAAAACTCTGCCAGAAAAGGAGTAAGATCCCCAGGGGCTATACTTTCTGGGATACCTCTCAGTCGCAAATTGTTTCGACGGGAGCGGTCCTCCATATCCGCTAGTTTGTCCTCCAGACAGATCATCTGTTCAGCTAGACTCTGGGCATAAGCTAGAACATTAGCCTGGTCTATAGCCATGTCCTCTTGTTTCCTCTCTACAGTATCCACTCTTTCTGAAGTTGAAGTGAGGTCTCTGCGAAGGTCCGCTAGAGAAGCAGTTACATGACTGAAAAGCTGAATGATGGGCAGCTAGTAGAGATTTGAGAGAGTTCAGGATAAAAGTAGGAGTCACTGTAGCAGGAGCTGCCTCTTGAAGTGCTTGAAAAGTAGAGGCCACAGTGTCTCCTTCCGCTTGGGACATATTTGAATCCTCCTGTTGGTCATCTGGAGATGCGGGGGATATAGTATGGAAATGATCTCCTACCGTTCTTTTAGGCCCAGCCGCTAATGCCTTAGACTTCCTTTTATTCAGTTGTGCCATAATTGTAAAGTTCTGTTGAGCAGCAGAGAAGGCCTAGTAGTAAAAATAATTAGAGTTTTGTTGCTCTCGCGCCCTTCTACCCCACTCCTCTATCAACAAGGCTAGGCTGAAGCTGCAGATAAGGTTGTAGGAAGTAAATAAAAACAGGCAACAAAAATGAGAAATAAATAGGAGCAAAAAAAAAATAAGTAAATAAATAAAAAAAAAATATGCTCAGTGGTTCACATCACCCCCTCCTCCTTGGTTTTAGCACATTAGCAACTCATTTGTATACGTTATCCAGGATAGCAATTTAGCTGCCGGCAGCAGCGTTTAACATAGATGGGGCACAAATAAAACACCAACACTGCTCGGCCCAAATAATATTCTCCTATAGTGGTTGTGCTTCAGTATATAGAAATTTGTTCTCTGGGATTCTTCCTCCTAGATTCTTGCTACAACTCTCTATAATAAAATAAGGCACAAGAGAATGGTGTGGTAGTAGCTAAGAGTTGGCTATTTCTATGTGAATAGTGGGGAACAGCTGTCAGAGGGTATATATGTGTTATGTTCCCAAGGCAAGCCGGCCTCTCTTAAAAGCCGCTGTGTCCCCAGTTGGGATGCACTTAAGGTTATGTCTCTGTAACTATGGGTGCTTCAGAAGTACCAAAGTGAGGCCTTTGCTGTTGGAAAATGTATGTACAGGTGAATTTAAACTGCGCACTTACTCAAAAAGACTGTGTGTCCCAATTCCTTCTGAGAACTGCAGGTCCACCTCTAGCACAGAGTTGTATGGCTAGAGTATTCCGCTGGGAGTCTCTGCAATAAGTTGTCTCTGTAGTACTAAAATACAGCCCTCTCTTCACATAGGCCGCCTTGCTGTTTTTATCTCAATCCAAGATGGCCGCAATTCGCGCCTAATAGCAGGCAGCCTATATCACAATATATTCCTTTTCAATAGTGCTCTCCAATTTGTCGCGGGCACTATTTAGGTCAAATCGTACCTCACTTTCTGCTGGAAAACGATTGTATCTGACACCAAGCTATGTTGTTTCGCCAGGGGACTATGTCCCAAAAGTATCTGTGAACTCCCAAGTTTGAAACCAGTCACTCCGGTAGCTGGTGCAGCAGCGCTGCACAGCGTGGCTTAATTCACAGCTCCGGTGCGGGTCTCTGAACCTCCGGAGCTTGAGCAGTTCTATATAGCAGCCGAGGTAACCGGTCTCTCCTTTAGCAGGCAGGTTGGATCTGCGGGGTCCTGAGTGTAGACACTGCACCTTCCGCTTAGTGCACAGGATTAATGGCTGTAAAGTAGAAAAAGATCTTCTGCAGATCGCAATAAAGCAATGACAGGGTCCTGTGGGATAAAACTCTCCCTTAGATCTCAAGATTTCAGCCAGGAGATTAAAATTTAATCACTTTTAAAAGTTTTTAGTAAGGTTTTAGTCACTGAGCTCTTCAGGAGTGCATCCTTCCAGCACGGCAGTTAGCTCCGCCCCGCAATTTTTAATTTTTAATGGACAGCAAAAGAGCTGAATGCCCCTTTAAGGGCAAAGCCCATACAAATGCCCTTTTCAGGGCAATGGGTAGATTAGGTTTCACTTTATTTTTATTTTGTGGCTTTGGGGGGTGGGGTTTTGTATACTGTTAGGGGGTGTTTGTTTTTCTTTTGTAGAAAAAGAGCTGATTTCTTTAGGGCAATGCCCTACAAAAAGGACCTTTTATTTTTTTTTAAAGGGTATTAGAATAGGAATAATTTTTATTGTTTTGGATAATTTTGTTTGTTATTTTTTGTAATGTTAGTTTTTAGTGTAAGACAGGTTAGGTTTAATTTCACAGGTAAGTTTGTATCTATTTTAACTAGGTAGAATAGTTACTAAATAGTTATTAACTATTTACTAACTACCTAGCTAAAATAAATACAAATTTACCTGTAAAATAAAACCTAACCTGAGTTACACTAACACCTAACATTACACTTAAATTAAATAAATTACCTAAAATAAATACAATTACCTAAATTACAAACCCCCCACTAAATTACACAAAATAAAAAAAGAAATTATCAGATATTTAAACTAATTACACCTAATCTAATAGCCCTATCAAAATAAAAAAGCCCCCCCAAAATAAAAAAAACCCTAGCCTAAACTAAACTACCAATAGCCCTTAAAAGGGCCTTTTGCGGGGCATTGCCCCAACTAAATCAGCTCTTTAACCTGTAAAAAAAATGCAAGCACCCCCCAACAGTAAAACCCACCACCCAATAGGATTTTTTCACCTTGAATTCTGATTGGCTGATAGAATTCTATCAGCCAATCGGAATTCAAGGGACCCCATCTTGGATGACGTCATTTAAAGGAGCCTTCATTCGTCGTTACCCTTGGAAAGAAGAGGATGCTCCGCGCCGGATGTCTTGAAGATGGACCCGCTCCGCGCCGGATGGATGAAGATAGAAGATGCCGTTTGGATGAAGACTTCTACCTGTCTGGAGGACAACTTCTGCCGGCTTGGATGAAGACTTCTCCCGGCTTTGTTGAGGACTTCTTGCCGCTTCGCTGAGGACTTCTCCCAGCTTCGTTGAGGATGGATGACCGGTCTTCAAAACTATAAGTGGATCTTCGGGGGTTAGTGTTAGGTTTTTTTAAGGGTTTATTGGGTGGGTTTTAGTTTTAGATTAGGGTTCGGGCAATAGAAAAAGAGCTAAATGCCCTTTTAAGGGCAATGCCCATCCAAATGCCCTTTTCAGGGCAATAGGGAGCTTAGGTTTTTTTAGTTAGGATTTTATTTGGGGGGTTAGCTGTGTGGTTGGTGGGTTTTATTATTGGGGGGTGTTTGTATTTTTTTTTTACAGGTAAAAGAGCTGATTTCTTTCGGGCAATGCCCCGCAAAAGGCCCTTTTAAGGGCTATTGGTAGTTTAGTTTGGGCTAGGGTTTTTTTTTATTTTGGGGGGGCTTTTTTTATTTGATATGGCTATTAGATTAGGTGTAATTAGTTTCAATATCTGATAATTTCTTTTTTATTTTGTGTAATTTAGCAGGGGGGTTGTAATTTAGGTAATTGTATTTAATTTAGGTAATTTATTTAATTTTAGTGTAATGTTAGGTGTTAGTGTAACTCAGGTTAGGTTTTATTTTACAGGTAAATTTGTATTTATTTTAGCTAGGTAGTTAGTAAATAGTTAATAACTATTTAGTAACTATTCTACCTAGTTAAAATAAATACAAACTTGCCTGTGAAATAAAAATAAACCCTAAGCTAGATACAATGTAACTATTAGTTATATTGTAGCTAGCTTAGGGTTTATTTTATAGGTATTTAGTTTTAAATAGGAATTATTTAGTTATTAGTAGTAGGTTTTATTTAGATTTATTTTAATTATATTTAAGTTAGGGGGTGTTAGGATTAGACTTAGGTTTAGGGGTTAATACATTTAGTATAGTGGCGGCGACATTGGGGGCAGCAGATTAGGGGTTAATAAATGTAGGTAGGTGGCGGCGATGTTAGGGGTGGCAGATTAGGGGTTAATAATATTTAACTAGTGTTTGCGATGCAGGAGTGCGGCGGTTTAGGGGTTAATATGTTTATTATAGTGGCAGCGATGTCTGGAGCAGCAGATTAGGGGTTAATAAGTATAATGTAGGTGTCGGCGATGTTGGGGGCGGCAGATTAGGTGTGTTTAGACTTGGGGTTCATGTTAGGCGTAAACATAAATTTTGTTTCCCCATAGGAATCAATGGGGCTGCGTTACGGAGCTTTACGCTGCTTTTTTGAAGGTGTTAGGCTTTTTTTTCAGCCGGCTCTCCCCATTGATGTCTATAGGGAAATCGTGCACGAGCACGTAAAACCAGCTCACCGCTGACTTAAGCAGCTCTGGTTTCGGAGTGCGGTATCGAGCTCAATTTTGCTCTATGCTCACTTTTTGCCTGATAACGCCGGGTTTATGAAAACCTGTAATACCAGCGCTGTAGATAAGTGAGCGGTGACAATAACGTGCACGTTAAATACTGCACCCCTCATAATCTAGCCGATAGTTTTTTGCATGTACATTGTGTGCCTTTGCTATATTATAATGCGACACCTCAGAAGTCATTGGCTTTCTAAAAGTAAATCTCCTCAATAAGGATTGGTTCTCCTCGCCTCTATTCTATGGTATTACCCCCGATTCACTCCTTTATGAAGCCGAATAAAGCTTTGTTGAACATTATCACTAAAAACACCAAGGGGCTTAATAACCCAAACAAAAGGAGTTTAGCTACAAAAGATTTTAAAGATACCAAGGGTGACTTAATTTTTCTGCAGGAAACCCATTACCTCTTTAATAAAGAACCTAAATCGTTCTTATAGAACTTTGGAAATGCTTATTATGCCTCTAATCGCATTAAAACCAATGGTGTAGGAATACTAATTAAACATGGTATCCCATTTACATGAATTAATTCAGTTAAAGATTTTTTATTCTTGTGGGCAAACTTTACAATCAAATGGTGACTTTGGCATGTGTCTATGCCACGAACTGTAAGCAAGATAGGTTTTTTTGTAAACTCTGCTTTAGGTGTAAAAAAGGGACTGCTTCTTTGTTATTCTTTTGGGAATCATATAGAGGAACTATTACTTATGAATAGTAATAAAGATGCAATGTGTGGGAACTCACTATACACTCCTTCAGATTAGCATTGGGATAAATCTTGACATAAAAGTAAATGTAATGAACACTATATGTCCTTGGTCTTTGCCAGGCTTTGCCCACTGAAGATGGTCCATCAACTGCCAGTTACTGGTTAATTTAGTTTATGTTGTAGTTTTGTTTGTTAGTTTGTTAGCCCTAGGGCGAATTAAAGTGAATGTAAATTTTGATGCTAAAGTGCCCGGTTTTTAAAACTTAGATTAAAAACAGGGGCACTTTAATTCATCAACATTTACATTTCACTCCTGTTGTGACAAAAAAAAAAACTTACCTTTTAAACTTCACAGCAGCTCCAGCTTCCTCCGGTCTCACAGGCCATTTCTGATGTCAGAAATGATTGATAGGTCATCCTCCAATCACAGCTTCCCCCCGGGGGATTCAGTGTCTGATTCACTGCTGTGATTGGAGGAAGCTGGATGACTCATTTTAGACCCAGGAAGAGGCTTTGAAACGGGTGGAGGAAGCTGGAGCTGCTGTGAAGATTAAAAGGTAAGTTGTTTTTTTTGTCACAACAGGAGTGAAATTTAAATTTTGATGAATTAAAGTGCCCCTGTTTTTAATCGAAGTTTTAAAAACTGGGCACTTTAGCATCAAAATTTACATTCACTTTAAGTCTGTTCTTTGTACAATCCTCTCCATATAGTAGCGGGGATAAAGATCCCCCAGGAAGAACCAGGCGGTTAAATAGTGCGTCCGAACACATAAAATAATCTCGTGAAATAGATATTATTGTAATCAAAATACTGCTATATTGTATATTTAAATTGTCTATGATTTGTAAACACTATGGAGGATTCTTGTAGTGGCATTTGGTTGTATACTGAAAAATTTTCAATAAAGAAATATTTATAAAAAAACAAAACAAAGGGACTGCTTCTTATGGGTGGAGACTTTAATGTTTCTTTAAACCCAATGCTAGATAATTCTATTGGGAAGTTTTATACTTTATATAGAGTGATAGGTACAGTTAAGCCATCAATAAAAGACACAGCAATTCATGATGTTTGGAGAATACTCCACCCTAATGACCGTCAATAAACATTTTTCTCATTTCCTTTACTCACCATTTTCCCAAATTGGCTATATTTTCTTAGATGTTACCTGTCTTTCATTGGCTTATCAATCAGGGATATCGCCAGTGGGTTGGGCAGACCATTCTATGATTCACTGTCTTATCGAGTGGCCATCGGCCCCAATCGCTACCTACTCTTGGAAGTTAGACAATGATCTTTTATATCACCCTCTATATGTTGAAAAAATTGGGCAGGTAATGCAGGAATATTTTTCAATTAATGTGGGCACAGTTTCAGATTTTAGATTAATTTGGGAGGCACATAAAGGGACATTAAGGGGAGAAATTATCAGTAATAAGGCACAATATCTTAAACAGAAGTGGAATGCTCTCCAAACAGCCCTTGAACCTCTTGTTGCCATAGAAAACCGACTCATCAAACATCCAACAGATGAACTACTTAAAACAAAGCTGCAGGATCAGAGAGATTTTTTGAACAGTCTTTTGGATAAATATTGCAAACGCTTGGCATTAAGACTACGTCAGACATACTATGAAGGAGACAATAAATGTAGCAAAATCTTTGCACGTAAACTTAAGCGTAAAAATAGTTGATCATATATTATGTCTGTCAGAAAACAAGATAATTCTATAGTTCACTCAACGAAAGATATAACTGAAGCATTTCGTACTTATTATGATTCCTTATATAACTTGCAAAAATATTCAGGCAAATAAGAACCAATAAAAGATGCTACTAAAAGTAATCTCATTGAGTCCTTTCTGCATGATATTGAAATACCGAAGATTAGCTCAGAACAACGGTCTACTCTCAATAGCCCTTTCACAAGGGAAGAGATACAGTCAGTAAAATTACATTTGGGTAAGGCACCAGGCCCAAACGGTTTTATTAATTATTACTATAAGAAATATGCTACTATCCTATCCCCACAATATTTTATTTACTGACTCTAATCCTTTCTTAAGTGAATCACTATCAGCACATATCACTCTTATCCCTAAGGGAGGTAAAGATACATCTAGAGTAGAAAATTACAGACAAATTTCCTTGTTGAACACGGATATAAAAATCTATGCTAAGCTACTTGCAAATAGACTGAATGTCTTGCTTCCAAGTCTAATCCATGCAGATCAAGTCGGCTTTGTGTTATCAAGAGAGGCAAGGGATAATACTGTCCGGGCCGTCAACCTAATAGACTACGCTTCTACTCATTGCATACCATTAGCAATTTTGTCAACAGACGCTGAAAAAGCCTTTGACCGCATCTGTTGGCAATTTTTAAGAACAGTGTTGCTTAAGATGGGCTTGGGATCTGTGTTTGTAGCTAGGGTGTTTGCTATGTACTCATCTCCTAATGCGCAAATTAGAATAAATGGTTGTCTCTCCGCTCCATTTTCTATTTCTAATGGAACTAGGCAGGGATGCCCCCTGTCTCCAATTTTGTTTGTTTGTGCAATAGAGATATTGGCACTAAAGATTCGTACTCTCCAAGGCATGGCGGGCCTTCAAATGAATGATTACCATAATAAGTTCTCCCTCTATGCGGATGATGTTTTATTCTTTTTAACCAACCCAAAACAATCTATTCCTATATTGCTACAACACCTAGAAGAATTTGGGAAGGTTTCAAATTTCCTTAAAAAATAAACATAAATCAGAAATTTTAAATATTACTTTATCAGATATTGAAATGCAACTAGTTCAAAACCTCTGTCCGTTAAGATGGCAAACAAGATTATTAAAATATTTGGGGGTTTATCTAGCGCCTACAATAGACGAGATGTTTACTGCAAACTATAATGCTTTACAGTCCTCCGTTCTTGGCACCTTGTGCTCCTGGACGAGCAAGCATATGGCATGGTTGGAAGAATAAATGCCTTTATAATGATTATCCTTCCTAAAATTCTTTATTTCAAAACACTGGCACGCATGTGGTGGCAATGCCCTAGAATTATGCCTATGTGGTCTACAATATCGTTGGAAACTTCAAAATTAATAGGGATACCACTGTTATTAGATCCTTGCCTTTGGTTATTTAATAAAATACCGGAAAGAATATCTAATGTGCAAAGTAAACTTGTGGCTATAGCAAGCAACAGTTTTAAGATCCTTATTGCTAGGCACTGGAAAGATACTGATGCCCCATCTTTTGCTGAATGGCTGCAAGAATGCAGCCGTTCGATACAATTGGAAGAGTTCTTTTATATAAACATCATTGTTTAGATACATATCAACTGATAACAACTACTTGGGAGGAGTATTTGTTCTCCAGATTTATAATCTTATAGACCTAGATTGTTTAAGGAGAACTTTCTAAGGTAGTAGGCTTTCATCCAAAAACAACCATCTGCTTTTGAACAACATATTAGGGGTAACAAGCTTAGTGATGAAGATAAGAGAAAATATTAGTATGAGGTGATTTGAATGAATGAGTTTTCTTATGAACATGCAAATTTAGACACACACTGTACTGTTATGTTTTAATATGCTTTATATATATTAATTTTAGAAGAATGACGATTATATGGTATAAAAAGTGCATGTATGGGGGGGCGGAGCTTGGCCGCACTAGCTGATGGCCGCATTCTAAGTTAGCTCTGAAGCCTCAGTTATCTTATGAAAGGTTTAAAGTAACCCACAGCGTGTCAGAGCTGGGAAAAATATAGCAATAGCTCCTGAGAACTGAGTGGACTAAACTACTAAACCTGTGACTTATCCGAGCAGTGTGAAACCCCTTACTAACAAGGTGCGTGGTGAGGCCTAATACAGAGCGGAACCAGCCGCCATTTCACCAGTGCCTAACCTGACTTTGATGTGCAAACCACTCCAGACCGTGTGATCAACCTGCTGCACAGAGGCTCTCTGACCGGACCCGGGTCCCACGCCTGAGGATAACAACAGCACTGTGCCGTAGAAAATCCTGCAGCATCATACCCAGATCACGCCACCCGTGCAGATACTCGTATCGCCAACATCCGATCGGCTGACCGCAACCAGATTAAACACCCAGCAGAGATTCACAGCTTGACCAGTTCACGGACAGCAGAGGTCACATCCTAGATAAGAGTGAATCCGAGCACAGGGTGGGCCTGAGCGCCAGTCAAGCGATACTAAAGTAAGTGCTAAAGATAGAACCCTGAGGCCTGGCTGGAGGGGGGTCTCCCAGTTCATTTCTAGCCTGATAGAAGTAATTTCTAGAAGCACAGCAGCACTATACTCGACGCAGCACCATCTATATAAAATTGCTATCGGGTATCACTGAGAAGGGGGAGATAAATATAATCAAACATACAGTAACAAAAGAACTGGCAGGGCGGTAGAATAGCAGCTGAGTACACCACAGCAGCACCGGAGCCTCCCTCCCTGAGGTCAGTGCAAGGTGCCTGTACAGCAATAACCCACTGTCCCCAAAGTTATTAACATGGCTAATAGACGCATTGCTAAACCCCTTAAAGGATCCCAATCCTCTAGCATGGAAAGTTATCTTGTTACAACAGACACCACCGCAAATGTTAATAGGGATAGTGTGGAACCCAGCAAGCAGAACACCGCAGTCCAGACGTCCAACCCAGACCCACCACTATCTCATTATGTTACTAAAGAGGATATCAGGCACCTCTCCTGTAAGAATGATATAAAAGAGGCAATGTTTGATGTAAAATTACTATTTGGTGAGCTTAAAAAAGACATTGCTGCTGTAGACCATAGAGTCACCCAGATGGAGGAGGCACAAGAAGCAATTCAGTCTGATCTCCAACAACAGGTCAGTAATATACAGTCGCAGGAACCTTCAGTTCAAAACCTCACTGACAGGATTGAGGACCTAGAAAATAGGAGCCGGCGCAACAACTTGAGGCTCCGTGGGGTCCCTGAGACAGTGGCCCTCCTGATATAGAAAGGTATGTGCAGGCCCTATTCAAGGACCTCAAGAACACCCCCAATGCAGCTGAAATCCCGGTGGAAAGAGCTCACCGGGCCCTTAGGCCTAAACCTCCAGCCAGGGCCCCACCTAGGGACATTATTATCAAACTCTTGTCCTACCGGGACAAGGAGGAAATTCTGCGGCACTCCAGGAATAAACACCCTTTGGTCTTTGAGGATACAGAAATTCAAATTTACACAGATTTGTGTCCAGCAACCCTCCAGAAGCGGAGGGACCTGCGCTATATTACTTCCACACTTAAGGATCATCAAATCCAATGCAGATGGGGATTCCCCACCTGCATTATAGCAACAAAAGATGGCACCTCTGCAATCTATAGATCACCAGCTGACCTCCCCACTCTCAATCAGGCCTTTGGGCTGCAGGTAATCCCACCGGGTAATATGGTGGCACCTGCACGGCCTGGACCTGAAAGAGCCCGAGATGAAAATGTCCACTGACATTAGCTTGATAAGTCAACTTCTTAGACACAGGTCCACGGACATGCTCTACCTTGCACGTACCACCCTGGAGGCTGGGGGCTCCTGGAGTGGTTCTCAACGGCCCAGCTGATCTTCTGGACAGATAAGTTACCATTAACTCATATATGTTTTTCCCAAAACAGCTCACTCATATGCAACTCCAGATGAACATTTAGGTTTGGGTTCTTACCACCCTACCGTGTAGAGGCATCAATATTTGGACAAATTGACTCTGTGATAATCTAGATAATTAGCCCCAGGGCTAGATCTGACCTCTACACTGAAATATGAGTCTATAAAGTGTTTTATATTTGTCCTTTTTGGGTTTATCCTTTATTGTCAGGCTATGTGAACACATCCTTCCTAACTGTTTTTTTTTTTTACATAGAACCCCTTAACACACAGCTAGTCGCTCCTTAGCATATGCAATGAGAGGGGGGCATAACATGGGCTTATTCATGTAGACTCCTCCAGCTTATATTGATACAGCTCACAACACCTCCCCGCAGGAGCCTAACAAACAACGTTGGGAAGGAATGTGTGTTCAAATATGTGTATTTTGGTTGATGTCTCCTGGGGCCATGGGAAGTGGGTCTTCACTGCTGTGGGGCATGTTATTTTGTGGATCATAATTGTCTGTTCCTTCAATGTTATTCACTGCTAGTTCATAAGAGAGTTCTGACACTGAATGTTTGATATTTCTTTATTTGGGTTACTTTACCTACAAAGTTTAATGTTTGCACTATCATTCTACATAAGAGTACTGAGGTTACTACCTCCTGTTCCACATTTATATTTGTAATAACTGACTGTATCTCTACAGTCTACGTTCTTTAACCTCTTCATCTAACCCGAGCGGCAGGTGGGGCTCTTAACCCCGGTCCTACAGGCCATCTCGGGTCTCCTTGCTCCCTTCCCTGCTCTCTCTCTTTACCCTCCATCCGACTCTTTGGAAGCTCTTTTCTTACTTCACACACCTGCTTACACTTTCTCAAATCTTCCCCTACCCCCCCTTCACTCCCTCCCCCCTTTTTTTTTTTTTTTTCTTTCTCCTCTTCTCCTTACTAACATGCATCCACGTACCAAAGCACACTCCCTTGAACTTCTTACCATAAATGTTAAGGGATTTAATAGCCCCGAGAAGCGCTCAATAATCACCCGAGATTTACACAGATTGAGAGGCGATATTGTTTTCATCCAGGAAACACACTTCTCAAAATTCAAAGAACCGAAATGGTTTAATAGGAACTACCCTGTTGCACAGTTTGCCTCTGGCCCATCTAAAAAAAATGGAGTGGGGATACTATTTCATCATTTAGTACCATTCCAAACAGAGCAGATATTGAGGGACCCCAACGGCAGGTACCTAATCATTACAGGCACACTCTATGGGAGACCAATAACCTTGGCCAATCTCTACTTTCCAAACAGAGCCCAAGATATATTTTTCAAAAATGTAGCGCTTAAATTATTAGAAATACAGAAAGGAACGCTATACGTGGGGGGGGGACTTTAATGCCTCCTTGAGCCCGGTCTTGCACACCTCGGATGGCCTCTCCAGCGCCCCTCACAAGGTACTCAAACACTTAACGCAATCCCTTAGGGATCTGGTCCTTCACGATATTTGGCAAACTTTGCATCCAACAGAAAAAAATTACACCTTCTACTCTCATCCTCAAAAAAAATACACAACGATTGACTACCTCCTCACCGACTCTGCGGGCCTCGCAATAACAACTAGCTGTTCGATTGATCCGATTACGTGGTCTGACCACGCTCCGGTTAGATGCACTATCAACTGGCCCAATACACCGATAACACCATTTGTCTGGCGGTTAGACGAATACCTACTTGATGATAAACATTTGATCCAAAAACTAAACGACAGCATTGAAGAATACTTTCGTCTAAACACAGACGGAAACTTAGACAACGCAGTCGTATGGGAAGCTCATAAATGCGTTACTAGAGGCCTGCTTCTGAGACACAGCGCAGCTCTACGCAGGTCCAAAAGAGACACCTACAATGATCTGCTAGCAAAAGTTGCTCAAGCAGAACTAGCGCATAAAGAGCAACCTAATAGTGGCGAAAGGCAGGAGAGCCTGGCGGCTGCCAGATCAGCCCTGTTACGCCATCTGCAAGAAGAACAACACAAAAAAGCACTAATACTTTGCCAACAATTCTTCGAGCATAGTGATAAGGCGGGTAAATTCTTGGCACGAGCCCTTGCCAGGAAAAGACTTCGCTCGTATGTCTACGAAATGGTAGATAGCCAAAACAGGGAGTGCAAAGACGGCCAGTCAATCGCCAATGTCTTTGGAAACTTTTACGAATCCCTATATAATCTACACACTGCAGCACATGGACGGGAGGCCCCTATGGACAGGCAGACCTCTGAGCAGAGGATACTGGATTACCTTGCAAAAACTGACTTACCAAGTCTGTCCGTCGAAGAGGCAGAACAATTAGATGCCCCACTCACTGCAGAGGAGATTCTAATAGCTATTAAAAGCCTTCCAGTGGGCAAAAGCCCTGGTCCGGACGGATTTGGGATCCGCTATTATAAAAAATTTGCGGAAACTCTAGTACCACACTTACTCCTACTGTTCAACAGGCTGCCCATAACACCTGAACTGCCACGCTCGATGCTAGAAGCATTCATCTCGGTCATCCCGAAGCCGGGTAAACCAGAAAACCTGCCTGGTAGTTACAGGCCCATCTCCTTGCTTAACTGTGATGTTAAGATCTTGGCCAAGGTGATCACGAACCGCCTCAGAAATTTTCTTCCTGGGTTGGTCAATACAGACCAAACAGGGTTCATCCCGGCCCGAGAAGCTCACGATAACACTTTAAGGGTTGTACAACTAATCTCTTATGCGCAGGCCAACTCCGCTCCGTTGGTACTTGTCTCAACGGATGCGGAGAAGGCCTTTGACCGGGTGAACTGAGCCTTTATGAGACATACCTTAGGAAAAATGGGGTTTGGGGCACGCTTCACGAACCTCGTATTCTCCCTGTACTCAAACCCTAACGCTAGGATTCGCGTTAATGGCTTACTCTCAGATCCCTTCACTATATCCAACGGTACAAGGCAGGGGTGCCCTTTGTCCCCCCTGCTCTTTGCACTGGTTATAGAAGTCCTGGCGTGCCGCATTCGAACCAACAATGACATCGTTGGTGTTCGGACGGGAGGAACAGAACACAAGCTGGCAATGTACGCCGACGACGTCCTACTAACCCTTGCTGATAATGCACGTTCACTGCAGGCATCGTTGGAGGAATTCGAGGCGTTCGGCTGTGTGTCAGACTTTTCGTTAAACCTCTCAAAATCTGAGATCCTAAACGTCTCCATCCCACGGGAGACATTTGTGAAGCAGGGGTACAGATGCCCTTTGAAAATAGTACCACAGCACCTGAAATACCTAGGTATCAATTTAGCCTCCACTGTCAAAGAAATTGTGAATGTAAACTATAAAAATATTAGGGATGATATCCTGCGGGACATTGCAGCTTGGGGAAGTAAAACCATCTCCTGGATGGGCCGCATAAATGTCGTCAAAATGAATGTTTTGCCCAGGGTCCTATACATTATGCAGGCAATCCCTCTGGCCTCAGCGGGCCACTTAATCCAACAGATTCAATCGGCAATAGAGACATACATCTGGAAGGGATTGAAGCCCAGGATACAAAAACTAGCTATGTATCTTCCTAGGAACAGAGGCGGGGCTGGTGTCCCACGCTTGAATGTCTACTTTAGAGCAATCTTACTACAACGACTGGTAGAGTGGTGCCACTGTTCACAGAATAAAGCTTGGATAAACTTGGATAGAGAGATCCTTCAAAGGGGGAACGTTGGCTCACTCGCATGGATCAGCCCTAATCACCGCCCAAATTGGGCGGTACAGTACCCCCTAATCTGGGATGTGTTGCAAACCTGGGACAGATTGCTCAGGAGTGGGAGATCTATCTCTACGGCTATTTCACCAGTTATGCCGGTTGGCGAAAACCCAGATAATGGTATTGCGATCAGACCATACTCTCATGACAATAACTACCCACTGTCGGAAGTTGCCATATCACATGTGCTGACAGACGGTAAAATTAAAACACAGAAGGAGTTGGCGGACTGGGACGGCGAATTATTCTCTTCATGGTTCAGAGTGGCTCAATTGAGCCACTTTGTTAGCACTGTCAGCGAGAAAGACTCCCTTAGTAGGCAGAAAACGCATTTTGAAGCACTGTGCACATCAGAGACCCCACCAAAACATTTGATCTCAATACTTTACAAACTTCTAATGGAAGGAGGTGGGGAGGTGGTCCCCTCCTATGTAGCTGCCTGGCAGAGAGATCTAGAGCTTGAGATAGACACTAAATCCTGGCAATTAATCTTTAATAGAGCAAGACGTGCATCGGTATCTGCAAAACTACAAGAGGTGCACTTCAAATTCCTGAGCAGGTGGTACCTCACCCCTCAGAGGCTGAAAAAAATTTACCCCAATACCTGTGGGGGGTGCTGGAGGGGTTGCGGGGAGGACGGATCTAGACTACACATTTGGTGGCAATGCCCACACATACAACCCTTCTGGGTGAGCGTATTTAGAGAAATTAGCAGATTGTTGCAGATCATTCTCCCACCGAACCCTAAATACCTGATTTATCACAAGTTCCCAAAGTTAGCTATGGAAGCCAAACGTCATTTGTTTCTTTTAATGCTAAATGGAGCTAAGGGACTTATACCAAGACACTGGAAATCTCTCCAAACACCGAGCTCAGAGGAATGGAAAGCAGAGGTCCGAAATTTACTAGACTTAGAGAGATACCATTACCTCAGGACAGGGAAGCTAGAAACTCACGAGTACATGTCATTAATTTGGGAAGGTAGGAGCTTATAGCCTGATCTGGTCTCTGTTAGTGTACAGGTGTCGATCTTATATTGACCCCTGGAGTTGGTTTGTGGAACATGATTCAATCCCTTTTCACTCCCACTCCCGTCCTCACCCCCCCCCCCCTCCACTCCTTATGGTTTTTTTTTTTCTTTCTCTCTCGCTTCTCACTCTCTCCATCGTCTTCCCCCTCTCTACGCCCCCCTCCTTTCATAATTCCCTCACTAATATCCAATTCTCCCCAATTGCCCCTCGTGCGATACTTCCTATATGCACTTGTATTATATACTGAGTTGAACGTTTTAATGAAGAAGCCTGATGCAATATGAGGCGTTTACCTTGGAGCCTGTAATCTTAAGGGTTCTGGGATAGACTTATGCCTCAACCAAGCAAACTCAGACTTTCTCTGTTTCTCTTTTATTATCTTTTAATATGTTTCAAACTATGCACTTAATAAGCTCATGTAACAATTAACTATATGTTAACAATGTTCAGTTGTTCTATTCTTATACAACATTCGTGTAATTGCTCATAATGTCTCTTTACAATGATGATTTATTAAGCTTCCAAGAACACCTGTATTGTCACTCATCAATGAGACAACTGCTGTAACATTATGTCTGTTCATTCAATAAAGCTTATTGTTAAAAAAAAAAAAAAAGTGCATGTATGTAGCTTTATTAATATGGCATGCATTAAACGTTGTACATGTTTCAATAAAAATATTTAAAAAAAAAAAAAAAACTTCATGCTGAAAGTTCCTTGATTTGTTTGAAGCCTTTGCAGCACTAAGCTCCTCAGGCAGCCCACGGCAGAATGCTATTTTGATGTGAGGTGACATTTCCACCTCTTAGCCAATAGTTGTGCGGACCAGCTAGCCCCATGCCGAATAGCTAACATGCTATTGGTTAGGATCACCTCAAAGCAAAATAGCGTTTCCAAAACGCTAGGATTTATTATCACTTTAAAATAGGAAAATAACATGAATGTGCCTGCACATGCCAGATGCACACTGCCTTGCAAGTCCTGGGACTAGCATCCTGATTGGCTGCTTAAAGTCTCTTTACATAGTGATGTTCAGGTGATATTTTCTAGTCAACTTTTTACAGATGTGCTGCATCACTTTCAAGAGCTTCAACATTTGGGTATCACAAACTGCAACACTGTTGCAACACAAACTATACCACCCATCCAACTGTGCCTTAACTTGTAAAATCAATGACACACGCCCGTAGTTTCACACATGCGCAATGCTTCTGAACGAGTGTCTCATGTAATCCAGTCCAGTCATGCGCAATGCCAGGAGCAATTACTACCAGACCCACAAGGAGGAAGTAGGGGGAGTTTGTCGGCCATATTAAAACAGCCAAATAAAGAAAGTTTCTCTAGCATACTGTATTCAATTTTGCCCTGCATGAAGTGGCACTGGATGGTGTGGGGTGTACACGGTACAACAATTAGATTAAAGTGCGTGTTAATGCTGTGTGTGTGTGCATACATACATACATACATACACACACACACACTCACACACACACTACTTTATTTTAAGATATTTTGTTAAACTTGTATTCTGGCCCTAACATTTTACTTCAGGTCTCAAGTTGCGCTACATTTTTACGTGCTGCTCTATCCATTGAACTTATAGGGCGCGCTAAACATTCTCTAGTAATTCTGTTTTACCATTCACGTGTAATACCATACATTGGTATTATACCCTCTCCTCACCCTGCTGCCCCCAATGTATTATATCCTCTCCTCACCCTCAGCTAGATTACGAGTTTTGAGAACTATAGGAATTTTAACGATCGCCACAAAAGCGGCGTTATTTAACCTCCCTATAGCGCTGGTATTACAGGTTTGTAAAAAGCAGGCTTGCGCGGACGAAATGGTTGAGTTGAGCTCCATACTGCACCGAAAACAAGCGCGGCTTTGACGTGCTCATGCACGATTTTCCCTATAGACATCAATGGGGAGAGCCGGCAAAAAAAAAGCCTAACACCTGAGATAGCGGAAACAAAAGCTCCATAACGCAGCCCCATTGATGTCTATGGGGAAAAAGAAAATAACGTTTAAACCTAACACCCTAACATAAACTCCAAGTCTAAACACCACTAATATGCTGCCCCCAAACATCGCCGCCACCTACATACAGTTATTAACCACTAATCTGACGCCCCCAACATCGCCGCCACCTACATAATGTTATTAACCCCTAATCTGCCACCCCTAATATCGCCGCCACCTACATAAAACTATTAACCCCTAATCTGCCTCCCCCAACATCTCCGCCACCTACATAATGTTATTAACCCCCTAATCTGCTGCCCCCCAACATCGTGCCACCTACATAAAACTATTAACCCCTAATCTGCCGCTCCCGATGTCGCCGCCACTATACTAAAGTTATTAACCCCTAAACCTCTGGCCTCCCACATCACTACCACTAAATAAATCCATTAACCCCTAAACCTAACCCTAACCCTAACACCCACTAACTTTAACATAATAAAAATATAACTAAATTAAATTTACAATTATTAACTAAATAAACCTATTAACCCCTAAACCGCCAGCCCCCCACATTGCAACAAGCCAAATTAAACTATATTAACCCCTAAACCTAACCCCCCCCCAACTTTAACATAAAGTTACAATTATTAACTAAGTAATAACTATTTAAAACTAAATACTTACTTACCTGTGATATAACACCTAAGCTAGCTACAATATAACTAATAGTTATATTGTAGCTAGCTTAGGTTTTATTTTTATTTCACAGGTAAGTTTGTATTTATTTTAACTAGGTAGACTAGTTAGTAAATAGTTATTAACTATTTACTAACTACCTAGTTAAAATAAATACAAACTTACCTGGGAAATAAAACCTTTCCTGCCTTACACTAAAACCTAAAATTACTAAACAAAAAACACTAAATTACAAAAAATAAGAAACAAATGATCAAAAATAAAAAGAATTACACCTAATCTAATAGCCCTATCAAAATAAAAAAAGCCTCCCAAAATAAAAAAAAAAACCCTAGCCTACAATAAACTACCAATGGCCCTTAAAAGGGCGTTTTGTGGGGCATTGCCCCAAAGAAATCAGCTCTTTTACCTATAAAAAAAAATACAAACACCCCCCCAACAGTAAAACCCACCACCCCTACAACCAACCCCCCCAAATAAAATAACTATCTAAAAAAACGTAAGCTCTCCATTGCCCTGAAAAGGGCATTTGTATGGGCATTACCCTTAATAGGGCATTTAGCTCTTTTACATGCCCAGATCCTAAACTAAAAATAAAACCCTTAAAAAAAAAAAACTAACACTAACCCCCGAAGATCCACTTACAGTTCTTGAAGTCCCGCTTGAAGGATCCATCCAGCCGGCAAGAAGTCTTCATCCAGGCGGCCTCTTCGATCTTCATCCAGCCGGCGAAGTATTCATCCAGACGGCATCTTCTATCTTTATCCATCCGGGGCGGAGCGGGTCCATCCTGAAAACATCTGGCGCAGAGCATCCTCTTCATATGGTCGCCGCCGTAAACTGGAACTTCAATGCAAGTGACCTCATCCAAGATAGAACAGCCAATAGGATTTTAACAGCTCTAATCCTATTGGCTGAATGAAATCTTTCAGCCAATAGGAATGCAAGGGACGCCATTTTGGATGACGTCAGATAGCTAAAAGCCGAACAGATAGCTCAGCATGCTAAGGCAGTGCATGCTAAGGCACTGTGGCTGAGCTCTGTAGCAACCCAAGGGTTGCAGGTTCGATCCCCGGTGAGGTCCACTCAGCCTTTCATCCTTCCGAGGTCGATAAAATGAGCAGCGCCTTGAGACCCTTACGGGTGATTAGCTGCGCTTTACAAGTACCCAATACATACATACATAGCATTGAAGTTCCAGTTTACGGCGGCGACCGTATGTAGTGGATGCTCCATGCCGGA
The DNA here is from genome assembly GCF_027579735.1 of Bombina bombina. Taxonomy (NCBI): domain Eukaryota; kingdom Metazoa; phylum Chordata; class Amphibia; order Anura; family Bombinatoridae; genus Bombina; species Bombina bombina. The sequence continues at coordinate 1,221,095,991 of NC_069502.1, forward strand.
TGTCTTCAGGATGGACCCGCTCCGTGCCGTCTGTATGAAGACTTCTTGCTGCCTGGATGAGGACTTTGCCGGCTGGATGAAGATCGAAGAGGCCGCCTGGATGAAGACTTCTTGCCGGCTGGATGGATCCTTCAAGCGGGACTTCAAGAACTGTAAGTGGATCGGCAGGGGTTAGTGTTAGGTTTTTTTAAGGGTTAAGGTTTTTTTGGGGTGGGTTTTATTTTTAGTTTAGGGTCCGGGCATGTAAAAGGGCTTTTTGCCCTTTTAAGGGTAATGCCCATACAAATGCCCTATTCAGGGCAATGGGGAGCTTAGGTTTTTTTAAATAGTTATTTTATTTGGGGGGGTTGGATTTTACTGTTGGGGGAGTGTTTGTATTTTTTTTTTACAGGTAAAAGAGCTGATTTCTTTGGGGCAATGCCCCACAAAAGGCCCTTTTAATGTTTTTTTTTTTGGGGGGGGGGATTTTTTATTTTGATAGGGCTATTAGATTAGGTGTAATTCTTTTTTATTTTTGATAATTCCGTTTGTTATTTTTTGTAATTTAGTATTTTTTATTTTTTGCAATTAGATACTTTTTGTAATTTTTACAGTAGTGTTAGGATTTTTTTAACGTGTAGTTTAGTTTAATTGTAGTTAAATAATTATCTTAGTTTAATTGTTAGTTATTTTTCTTTAGATAGTTATTTTATTTGGGGGGGTTGGATTTTACTGTTGGGGGGGTGTTTGTATTTTTTTTTACAGGTAAAAGAGCTGATTTATTTGGGGCAATGCCCCACAAAAGGCCCTTTTAAGGGCCATTGGTAGTTAATTGTAGGCTAGGGTTTTTTTTTAATTTGGGGGGGCTTTTTTATTTTGATAGGGCTATTAGATTAGGTGCAATTCTTTTTTATTTTTGATAATTTGTTTCTTATTTTTCGTAATTTAGTGTTTTTTTTCGTAATTAGATACTTTTTGTCATTTTTAGAGTAGTGTTAGGATTTTTTTAATGTGTAGTTTTAGTTTAATTAGTAGTTAGTTTAAAGGGACACTGAATCCAATTTTTTTTCTTTCGTGATAGAGCATGCAATTTTAAGCAACTTTCTAATTTACTCCTATTATCAATTTTTCTTCGGTCTCTTGCTATCTTTATTTGAAAAAGAAGGCATCTAATCTATTTTTTTGGTTCAGACCTCTGGAAAGCACTTTATTGGTGGATGAATTTATCCACCAATCAGCAAGGACAACCCAGGTTGTTCACCAAAAATGGGCCAGCATCTAAACTTACATTCTTGCATTTCAAATAAAAATACCAAGAGAATAAAGAACATTTGATAATAGGAGTAAATTAGAAAGTTGCTTAAAATGTCATGCTCTATCAGAATCACGAAAGAAAAAATTTGGGTTCAGTGTCCCTTTAATTGTAGTTTAATAATTATCTAGTTTAATTGTTAGTTTAAAATTAAATTTATTTAATTTGACAGGTAAGTTTTAATTTAATTTAAGATAGGGAAATTGTAATTTTAATATAAAAAGTTAGGGGGTCATTCGGTTTAGGGGTTAATAGTTTATTTTAGTATATTTCGTTGTGGGGTGAGGAGAAGATATATGTTGGGGGCAGCTGGTTTAGGAGAGAATATAAAATGTTGGGGGCAGCTGGTTTAGGAGAGAATATAAAATGTTGGGGGCAGCAGGGTGAGGAGATGGTATAATATGTTGGGGGCAGTAGGGTGAGGAGAGGATATAATATGTTGGGGGCAGCAGGGTGAGGAGAGGATATCATACATTGGGGGCAGCAGGGTGAGAAAAGGGTATAATATGTTGGGGGCTTCAGGGTCAGGAGAGCATATCATATATTGGGGCAGCAGTGAAAGGAGAGGATATAATATGTTGGGGGCAGCAGCTTGAGGATAGGGTATAATATGTTGGAGGCAAAAGGGTCAGGAGAGGATATCATACATTAGGGGCAGCAGGGTGAGGAGAGGGCATAATATGTTGCAGGCAGCAGGGTGAGGAAAGGATAGAATATGTTGGGGGCAGCAGGGTGAGGAGAGGGTATAATATGTTGGGGCAGCAGGGTGAGGAGAGGATATAATATGTTGGGGGCATCAAGGTCAGGAGATGATATCATACATTGGGGCAGCAGGTTGAGGAGAGGATATAATATGTTGGGGGCAGCAGGGTGAGGAGAGGGTATAATATGATGGGGGCAGCAGGGTGAGGAGAGGATGTAATATGTTGGGGCATCAGGGTCAACAGAGGATATCATATATTGGGGCAGCAGGGTGAAGAGAGGGTATAATATGTTGGGGGCAGCAGGGTGAGGAGAGGGTATAATATGTTGGGGGCAGCAGGGTGAGGAGAGGATATAATACATTGGCAACAGCAGGGTGAGGAGAGGCTATAATATGTTGGGGGCAGCAGGGTGAGGAGAGGGTATAATATGTTGGGGGTATCAGGGTCAGCAGAGGATATCATATATTGGGGCAGCAGGGTGAGGAGAGGGTATAATATGTTGGGGGCAGCAGGGTGATGAGAGGATATAATATGTGGGGAGCAGCAGGGTAAGGAGAGGATATAATATGTTGGGGCAGTAGGGTGAGGAGCGGGTATAATATGTTGGGGCAGCAGGGTGAGGAGAGGGTATAATATATTGGGGCAGCAGGGTGAGGAGAGGATATCATATTGGGGCAGCAGGGTAAGGAGAGGGTATAATATGTTGGGGGCATCAAGGTCAGGAGATGATATCATACATTGGGGGCAGCAGGATGAGGAGAGGCTATAATATGTTGGGGGCAGCAGGGTGAGGAGAGGGTATAATATGTTGGGGGCAGCAAGGTGAGGAGAGGATATAATATGTTGGGGGCAGCAGGGTGAGGAGAGGATATCATACATAAGGGGCAGCAGGGTTAGGAGAGGATATAATATGTTGGGGCAGCAGTGTGAGGAGAGGATATCATACATTGGAGGCAGCAGGTTGAGGAGAGGATATAATATGTTGGGGGCAGCAGGGTGAGGAGAGGATATCATGCATTGGGGGCATCAGGGCCAGGAGAGGTATATAATATGTTGGGGGCAGCAGAGTGAGGAGAGGATATCATATATTGGGGCAGTGGGGTGAGGAGAGGATATAATATGTTGGGGGCAGCAGGGTTAGGAGAGGGTATAATATGTTGGGGCATCAGGGTGAGGAGAGAATATAATAAATGGGGCAGCAGTGTAAGGAGAGGATATCATATATTGGGGGCAGCAGGGTGAGGAGTGGGTATAATATGTTGGGGGCACAAGGGTGAGGAGAGGGTATAATACATTGGGAGTAGCAGGGTGAGGTAGAGATATGATACGTTGGGGCAGTGGGGTGAGGAGAGGATATCATACATTGAAGGCACAAAGGTTAGGAGAGGGTATACTATGTTGGGGACATCAGGGTCAGGAGAGGATATCATACATTGGGGCAGCAGGGTGAGGAGAGGGTATAATACGTTGGGGGCATCGGTGTGAGGAGAGGATATGTTGCAGGCAGCAGGGTGAGGAAAGGATAGAATATGTTGGGGGCATCAAGGTCAGGAGATAATATCATACATTGGGGCAGCAGGGTGAGGAGAGGGTATAATATGTTGGGGGCAGCAGGGTGAGGAGAGGATATAATATGTTGGGGGCAGCAGGGTGAGGATATAATATGTTGGGGGCAGCAGGGTGAGGAGAGGGTATAATATGTTGGGGGCAGCAGGGTGAGAAGAGAGTATAATATGTTGGGGGCAGCAGGGTGAGGAAAGGGTATAATATGTTGGGGGTACAAGGGTGAGGAGAGATTATAATACGTTGGGAGTAGCAGGGTGAGGTAGGGATATGATATGTTGGGGCAGTGGGGTGAGGAGAGGATATTATACATTGAAGGCACAAAGGTAAGGAGAGGGTATAATATTTTGGGGGGCAGCAGAATGAGGAGAGGATATCATACATTGGGGCAGCAGGGTGGGAAGAGGGTAAAATATGTTGGGGGCATCGATGTGAGGAGAGGATATGTTGCGGGCAGCAGGGTGAGGAAAGGATAGAATATGTAGGGAGCAGCATGGTGAGGAGAGGGTATAATATGTTGGGGGCAGCAGGGTGAGGAGAGGATATCATACATAAGGGGCAGCAGGGTGAGGAGAGGATATAATATGTTGTGGCAGCAGGGTGAGGAGAGGATATCATGCATTGGAGCACCAGGGTGAGGAGAGGATATCATACATAATGGGCAGCAGGTTGAGGAGAGGATATAATATGTTGTGGCAGCAGGGTGAGAAGAGGATATCATACATTGGGGCAGCAGGGTGAGGAGAGGATATCATGCATTGGGGCAGCAGGGTGAGGAGAGGATATCATACATTGGGGCAGCAGGGTGAGGAGAGGATATCATGCATTGGGGCAGCAGGGTGAGAAGAGGGTATCATACATTGGGGCAGCAGGGTGAGGAGAGGATATCATACATTAGGGGCAGCAGGGTGAAAAGAGGGTATCATGCATTGGGGCAGCAGGGTGAGGAGAGGATATCATGCATTAGGGGCAGCAGGGTGAGAAGAGGGTATCATGCATTGGGGCAGCAGGGTGAGGAGAGGATCTCATGCATTGGGGCAGCAGGGTGAGGAGAGGGTATAATATGTTGGGGCAGCAGGGTGAGGAGAGGATATCATGCATTGGGGCAGCAGGGTGAGGAGAGGATCTCATGCATTGGGGCAGCAGGGTGAGGAGAGGATATCATACATTGGGGCAGCAGGGTGAGGAGAGGATATCATACATTAGGGGCAGCAGGGTGAGAAGAGGGTATAATATGTTGGGGCAGCAGGGTGAGGAGAGGATATAATGCATTGGGGCAGCAGGGTGAGGAGAGGGTATAATATGTTGGGGCAGCAGGGTGAGGAGAGGATATCATGCATTGGGGCAGCAGGGTGAGGAGAGGATCTCATGCATTGGGGCAGCAGGGTGAGGAGAGGATATCATACATTGGGGCAGCAGGGTGAGGAGAGGATATCATACATTAGGGGCAGCAGGGTGAGAAGAGGGTATAATATGTTGGGGCAGCAGGGTGAGGAGAGGATATAATGCATTGGGGCAGCAGGTTGAGGAGAGGATATAATATGTTGGGGGCAACAGGGTGAGGAGAGGATATAATATGTTGGGGGCAGCAGGGTGAGGAGAGGTTATAATATGTTGGGGGCAGCAGGGTGAGGAGAGGATATCATACATTAGGGGCAGCAGGGTGAGGAGAGGATATAATATGTTGGGGGCAGCAGGGTGAGGAGAGGATATAATATGTTGGGGGCAGCAGGGTGAGGAGAGGATATAATATGTTGGGGGCAGCAGGGTGAGGAGAGGATATAATATGTTGGGGGCAGCAGGGTGAGGAGAGGATATCATACATTAGGGGCAGCAGGGTGAGGAGAGGATATAATATGTTGGGGGCAGCAGGGTGAGGAGAGGATATCATGCATTAGGGGCAACAGGGTAAGGAGAGGATATAATATGCTGGGGCAGCAGGGTGAGTTAGGGATATAGTACCTAAGGAGCAGGTTGCAGTTGGATATAATAAGATTGGGGACTGGGTTAAATGAGGATATAGTGAATGGTAAATGCTTGTTTTAAAGAAATTGCATTTCAAATAGTTTTTCTGTTTTCCTCCATGTTTATAAATAAAGTAAAGTATGGAGAGTGAACAAAGCATTGGCTAATTGTTCAGAAGGTGTTTGGTGTGAGGAGGTCAGTGGCAGATAAAATTTAGGGGCAGCTGCTTTCAGTCCCTGGCACAGTTGTTCGTACCCATCAGCTATCACACAGAAGGGGTGGGGGAGTATATAAAGGGCCAGGTGGCACACGGAGTGTGTAGTAGTGCTGCAGGGATCTTGTGCAGATACAGGAAGCAGCTTCCCCGCAGAGCTAAGGTAAGTCCCATCTCTCTGCGCTGGCAGACTGAATGCATGGAGTGGGCAATAACCTGCAGAGATAAACAGTGGGCACCACAATATGGCAGGGAAGGGGCTGAACCGTTATTTGTGTGTGTGTGTGGGGTTAGGATGCAGCAGGTAAGTTATGTCAGGGCAGGACCAGATGTGGGTATCTCCTCAGAAGCAGAGCTCCTGGGCATGTGCAAGGTAATGATCATTGGTAGGGACCTACATTCACTTATGCCTGAGGGGGATGCCTCCACAGTTCCTATGTTAGACTAGTGAGTTACTGTTGTGACTTGGTGAGATTAGCCACACTACTTTAGTGGATGTGCTCTACAGACTATATAGATGCAAGAGGTATGGTGCCGGGGGCAGGGGGGCAGTTGCCCACTGGGACATTACTAATATAGGAATCATATCACAGAATATATCATGGACCTGAAGCTCTGAATGGGATTGTATAAAGTCACTCATATGCTGTGTGAGTTGCCTGGGGTGCCTCTGCATCCCTATAACCAGCAGCCGGAGGAACCTCAGCAAGTCAGTGGGGGGGGCTGTGTCAGCAGGGAGCAGCTGCAGTATTCAGACTCACTGTCCTGCCCTGGTTCCAACTCACTCAATGTAAATACAGTACAGCTGCATTTAGTCTGACTTTCTCCCCAGGTTGCAGAGATTATTCCTCAGGTATTATTGGGGCCATATAAAAATATTAAAAAACGATTATGTACTTTTTATTATTTATATATCTTATAGTGTTAATGTAAAATACATATCTATACCTATATAGCTATTAATAGATATACAGGTATAGTTATTTTACAGATATATTATATATAAATAAAAATTATATTACCTTGTATGTGAAGAACATTGGAATATTGTACAGTAAATATATACAGTAAAACACACACGTATATATATATATATATACACACACACACACATACACACACACACATATATATATATATATATATATATATATATATATATACGTGTGTGTTTTACTGTATATATTTACTGTACAATATTCCAATGTTCTTCACATACAAGGTAATATAGTTTTTATTGATATACATATACATACACACAGGGCCGACACTAGAAATTTCGGGGCCCCTGACTTAACCATTGATCAGGCCCCCCCCCCCCCCCCTCCTTTGACATGTGCAATTTTTGACCAAGTGACTAAAACGTATATGCACTTTATTCTTAAGTGTCTATTTAAACTTGGAAATGTTGTAAAGGTAGTAACATACACTGAAACACACACACACACTCACACATAAGGATTCACATATAGACATTCTAGCAGACACGCAAAGAAACTCAAACACAGACACCCAAACAGACACTCAGCACTTGTTTACATTGACCTAACAAGTAATGAGGTAAACTACAGTTTTTAAAAAAAGGAGATTTAGAAAACAAAATATCCTTGGGTTGCTACAGAGCTCAGACATAGTGCCTTAGCATGCTGAGCTATCTGTCTGTCTCTAGGTACCTCCCTAATACAGCCCTGCTTCTGCCACTTCTCTAGGTATTTCATAACCCTGCTTCTGCCCCTGTCTTGGTACCTCCCTAATACAGCCCTGCTCCTATCTAGGTATCTCCCTAATACAGTCCTGCTTCTGCTCCTATCTAGGTACCTCCCTAATACAGCCCTGCTTCTGCCACTTCTCTAGGTATTTCATAGCCCTGCTTCTGCCCCTGTCTTGGTACCTCCCTAATACAGCCCTGCTCCTGCTCCTATCTAGGTACCTCCCTAATACAGTCCTGCTTCTGCCCCTCTCTTGGTACCTCCCTAATACAGTCCTGCTTCTGCCCTCTCTAGGTACCTCCCTAATACAGTCCTGTTTCTGCCCCTCTCTTGGTACCTTCCTAATGTAGCCCTGCTTCTGCCTCTCTCTTGGTACCTCCCTAATACAGTCCTGCTTCTGCCCCTCTCTTGGTACCTCCCTAATACAGTCCTGCTTCTGCCTCTCTCTTGGTACCTTCCTAATACAGTCCTGCTTCTGCCCTTCTCTTGGTACCTCCCTAATACAGTCCTGCTTCTGCCCCTCTCTTGGTACCTCCCTAATACAGTCCTGCTTCTGCCCCTCTCTAGGTACTTCCCTAATATAGCCCTGCTTCTGCCCCTCTCTTGGTACCTCCCTAATACAGCCCTGCTTCTGCCCCTCTCTTGGTACCTCCCTAATGTAGCCCTGCTTCTGCCACCTCTCTTTGTACCTCCCTAATGTAGCCCTGCTTCTCCCCCTCTCTTGGTACCTCCCTAATACAGCCCTGCTTCTGCCCCTCTCTTGGTACCTCCCTAATACAGTCCTGCTTCTGCCCCTCTCTTGGTACCTCCCTAATACAGTCCTGCTTCTGCCCCTCTCTAGGTACCTCCCTAATACAGTCCTGCTTCTGCCCCTCTCTAGGTACCTCCCTAATACAGTCCTGCTTCTGCCCCCTCTCTAGGTATCTCACAGCCCTGTTTTTGCCCCTCTCTTGGTACCTCCCTAATACAGCCCTGCTTCTGCTCCCTCTCTAGGTACCTCCCTAATACAGCCCTGCTTCTGCTCCTATTTAGGTACCTCCATAATACAGCCCTGCTTCTGCCAATTCACTAGGTACCCCTAATACAGCCCTGCTTGTGCTTCATCTCTAGGTACTTCTATAATACAGTCCTGCTTCTGCTCCTATCTAGGTACCCCCATAATACAGCCCTGCTTCTGCTCCTATCTAGGTACCCCCATAATACAGCCCTGCTTCTGCTCCTATCTAGGTACCCCCATAATACAGCCCTGCTTCTGCTCCTATCTAGGTACCTCCATAATACAGCCCTGCGTCTGCCACCTCTCTAGATTCCCCCATAATACCGCCCTGCTTCTGCTCCTATCTAGGTACCTCCATAATACAGCCCTGCTCCTGCCCCTCTCTAGATACCCACATAATACAGCCCTGCTTCTGCCACCTCACTAGATACCCCAATACAGCCCTGCTTGTGCTTCATCTCTAGGTACTTCTATAATACCCCCATAATACAGCCCTGCTTCTGCTCCTATCTAGGTACCTCCATAATACAGACCTGCTTCTACCACCTCTCTACATACCTCCATAACACAGCCCTGCTTCTGCTCCCTGTCTATATATCCCCATAATACAGCCCTGCTTCTGCTCCCTGTCTATATATCCCCATAATACAGCCCTGCTCCTGCTCCCTCTCTAGGTACCCCCATAATACAGCCCTGCTCCTGCTCCCTCTCTAGGTACCCCCATAATACAGCCCTGCTCCTGCTCCCTCTCTAGGTACCCCCATAATACAGCCCTGCTTGTGCCCCCCTCTCAAGGTACCCCCATAATACAGCCCTGCTTCTGCCCCCTCTCTAGGTACCCCCATAATACAGCCCTGCTCCTGCCCCCTCTCTAGGTACCCCCATAATACAGCCCTGTTTCTGCTCCCCCTCTAGCTACCCCCATAATACAGCCTTGCATCTGCCCCCTCTCTAGGTACCCCCATAATACAGCCCTGCTCCTGCCCCCTCTCTAGGTACCCCCATAATACAGCCCTGCTCCCTCTCTAGGTACCCCCATAATACAGCCCTGTTTCTGCCCCCCTCTAGGTATCCCCATAATACAGCCCTGCTCCTGCTCCCTCTCTAGGTACCCCCATAATACAGCCCTGCTCCTGCCCCCTCCCTAGCTACCCCCATAATACAGCCCTGTTTCTGCCCCCCCTCTAGGTACCCCATAATACAGCCCTGTTTCTGCTCCCCCTCTAGCTACCCCCATAATACAGCCCTGTTTCTGCCCCCCCTCTAGGTATCCCCATAATACAGCCTTGCTTCTGCCCCTCTCTAGGTACCCCCATAATACAGCCCTGCGCCTGCCCCCTCTCTAGGTACCCCCATAATACAGCCCTGCTCCTGCTCCCTCTCTAGGTACACCCATAATACAGCCCTGCTCCTGCCCCCTCTCTAGGTACCCCCATAGTACAGCCCTGCTCCTGCCCCCTCTCTAGGTACCCCCATAATACAGCCTTGCTTCTGCCCCCTCCCTAGGTACCTCCATAATACAGCCTTGCTCCTGCCCCCTCTCTAGGTACCCCCATAATACAGCCCTGTTTCTGCCCCCTCTCTAGGTACCCCCATAATACAGCCTTGCATCTGCCCCCTCTCTAGGTACCCCCATAATACAGCCCTGCTCCTGCCCCCTCTCTAGGTACCCCCATAATACAGCCCTGTTTCTGCCCCCTTTCTAGGTACCCCCATAATACAGCCTTGCATCTGCCCCCTCTCTAGGTACCCCCATAATACAGCCCTGCTCCTGCCCCCTCTCTAGGTACCCCCATAATACAGCCCTGTTTCTGCCCCCCTCTAGGTATCCCCATAATACAGCCTTGCTTCTGCCCCCTCTCTAGGTACCCCCATAATACAGCCTTGCATCTGCCCCCTCTCTAGGTACCCCCATAATACAGCCCTGCTCCTGCTCCCTCTCTAGGTACCCCCATAATACGCCCTGCTCCTGCCCCCTCTCTAGGTACCCCCATAATACAGCTTTGCTTCTGCCCCCTCTCTAGGTACCCCCATAATACAGCCCTGTTTCTGCCCCCTCTCTAGGTACCCCCATAATACAGCCCTGCTCCTGCCCCCTCTCTAGGTACCCCCATAATACAGCCTTGCTTCTGCCCCCTCTCTAGGTACCCCCATAATACAGCCCTGTTTCTGCCCCCTCTCTAGGTACCCCCATAATACAGCCTTGCATCTGCCCCCTCTCTAGGTACCCCCATAATACAGCCCTGCTCCTGCCCCCTCTTTAGGTACCCCCATAATACAGCCCTGTTTCTGCCCCCTCTCTAGGTACCCCCATAATACAGGCCTGTTTCTGCCCCCTCTCTAGGTACCCCCATAATACAGCCTTGCATCTGCCCCCTCTCTAGGTACCCCCATAATACAGCCCTGCTCCTGCCCCCTCTCTAGGTACCCCCATAATACAGCCCTGTTTCTGCCCCCTCTCTAGGTACCCCCATAATACAGCCCTGTTTCTGCCCCCTCTCTAGGTACCCCCATAATACAGCCCTGTTTCTGCCCCCTCCCTAGGTACCCCCATAATACAGCCCTGCTCCTGCCCCCTCTCTAGGTACCCCCATAATACAGCCCTGCTCCTGCCCCCTCTCTAGGTACCCCCATAATACAGCCCTGCTTCTGCCCCCCTCCCTAGGTACCCCCATAATACAGCCCTGCTCCTGCCCCCTCTCTATGTACCCCCATAATACAGCCCTGCTTCTGCCCCCCTCCCTAGGTACCCCCATAATACAGCCCTGCTCCTGCCCCCTCTCTAGGTACCCCCATAATACAGCCTTGCTTCTGCCCCCTCCCTAGGTACCCCCATAATACAGCCCTGCTCCTGCCCCCTCTCTAGGTACCCCCATAATACAGCCCTGCTTCTGCCCCCCTCCCTAGGTACCCCCATAATACAGCCCTGCTCCTGCCCCCTCTCTAGGTACCCCCATAATACAGCCCTGCTTCTGCCCCCCTCCCTAGGTACCCCCATAATACAGCCCTGCTCCTGCCCCCTCTCTAGGTACCCCCATAATACAGCCCTGCTCCTGCCCCCTCTCTGCCTTCTCTGTCAGCAGATCTGATGATAAATCTGGGGGGTTTCCTTTAATCTAAAGTTAGAGTTGAGCAGACATATTACTGGTGTCTAATCCTCTTTATCAGCTCAGTAATTACATACCCCACGTCTGTCTTCACATAAGTCTGCCCACTTACCTCTATTTATCACACCCGCCCGCTTCACCATTTCCATCCCATATCTCACTCACTGGGCCAGATTACAAGTGGAGCGCTAATGATAGCGTGGGACATCCAAAATACAACAACTATGCCATAACGTTTCGGTTCTAACGTGAGCCTTTGTCACATGGAGGCCAGAAAGACATAGGTTATTTGCTGAGTCTGGGTTTACAATGACATGCTGTACACCAGGATGTTGCTATGATTGGTGTGTGCCATTTCTTATTGCATGTTGTGTGTGTATATATTTGTATTTATTTTTTAAAGAGGGTGGGTACTTGGTCTGTTTATGATATGTATGGCACTTGCTCTATGTTAATATTTGCACTAGTTTTGTACTTGCTCTGTATATTAATATGTAAAGTAGGTGAGTTATTCTAAATGTGAAGGGAGAATATGTCATGGGGTCTACAGCTAATGTTTTATTGATTGTTCATTGTGGGTATAGTGATTAGTGAGTACTAAGTGTGTATAATATTAGCGTGTACTGTGCCCATTTTAGCTAATGTACAGTGCAATTAATGTGCACCATGAGTGTGTAAAATTGGTGTACATTAAGTGTACATTGTGTGTGTAATGATAGTGTACAGTAAGTGTACATTGTGTGTGTAATGATAGTGTACAGTAAGTGTACATTGTGTGTGTAATGATAGTGTACAGTAAGTGTGCATTGTGTGTGTAATGATAGTGTACAGTAAGTGTGCATTGTGTGTGTAATGTTAGTGTACAGTAAGTGTGCATTGTGTGTGTAATGATAGTGTACAGTAAGTGTGCATTGTGTGTGTAATGTTAGTGTACAGTAAGTGTGCATTGTGTGTGTAATGATAGTGTACAGTAAGTGTGCATTGTGTGTGTAATGTTAGTGTACAGTAAGTGTGCATTGTGTGTGTAATGTTAGTGTACAGTAAGTGTGCATTGTGTGTGTAATGATAGTGTACAGTAAGTGTGCATTGTGTGTGTAATGTTAGTGTACAGTAAGTGTGCATTGTGTGTGTAATGATAGTGTACAGTAAGTGTGCATTGTGTGTGTAATGTTAGTGTACATTAAGTGTACATTGTGTGTGTAATGATAGTGTACAGTAAGTGTGCATTGTGTGTGTAATGATAGTGTACATTAAGTGTACATTGTGTGTAATGTTAGTGTACAGTAAGTGTGCATCGTGTGTGTGTAATGTTAGTGTACAGTAAGTGTGCATCATGTGTGTGTAATGTTAGTGTACAGTAAGTGTGCATTATGTGTGTGTAATGTTAGTGTACAGTAAGTGGGCATCATGTGTGTGTAATGTTAGTGTACAGTAAGTGTGCATCATGTGTGTGTAATGTTAGTGTTTATTGTGTGTTAATTGATAGTACACAGTGTGCATTCTGTGTGTAAAGTTAGTGTACAGTAATTGTGCATTGCATGTAAAGTTAGTGTACAGTAAGTGTGCATTGTGTGTGTAATGATAGTGCACAATAAGTGTGCATTCTGTGTCTATTAGTGTACAGCAAGTGTGCATCATGTGTGTCTAATGTTAGTTTACAGTTAGTGTGCATCATGTGTGTCTAATGTTAGTGTACAGTAAGTGTGCATCATGTGTGTGTAATGTTAGTGTACAGTAAGTGTGCATCATGTGTGTGTAATGTTAGTGTACAGTAAGTGTGCATTATGTGTGTGTAATGTTAGTGTACAGTAAGTGGGCATCATGTGTGTGTAATGTTAGTGTACAGTAAGTGTGCATCATGTGTGTGTAATGTTAGTGTGCAGTAAGTGTGTAATGTTAGTGTACAGTAAGTGTGCATCATGTGTGTGTAATGTTAGTGTACAGTAAGTGTGCATTATGTGTGTGTAATGTTAGTGTACAGTAAGTGGGCATCATGTGTGTGTAATGTTAGTGTACAGTAAGTGTGCATCATGTGTGTGTAATGTTAGTGTACAGTGTGAGTAATGTTAGTGTACAGTAAGTGTGCATCATGTGTGTGTAATGTTAGTGTACAGTAAGTGTGCATCATGTGTGTGTAAAGTTAGTGTACAGTAAGTGTGCATTGTGTGTGTAATGATAGTGCACAATAAGTGTGCATTCTGTGTCTGTTAGTGTACAGCGCCTGGGGTTGAATTTTACACTGTGTGTAAAGTTAGTGTTCATTGTGTGTTTAATGATAGTACACAGTGTGCATTCTGTGTGTAAAGTTAGTGTACAGTAATTGTGCATTGTGTGTAAAGTTATTGTACAGTAATTGTGCATTGCATGTAAAGTTAGTGTACAGTAAGTGTGCATTGTGTGTGTAATGATAGTGCACAATAAGTGTGCATTCTGTGTCTGTTAGTGTACAGCAAGTGTGCATCATGTGTGTGTAATGTTAGTGTACAGTAAGTGTGCATCATGTGTGTGTAATGTTAGTGTACATTAAGTGTGCATTGTGTGTGTGTAATGATAGTGTACAGTAAGTGTGAATCATATGTGTGTAATGTTAGTGTACAGTAAGTGTGCATCATGTGTGTATAATGTTAGTGTATGGTAAGTGTGTATCATGTGTATAATGTTAGTGTACAGTAAGTGTGCATCATGTGTGTATAATGTTAGTGTACAGTAAGTGTGCATCATGTGTGTGTAATGTTAGTGTACAGTAAGTGTGCATTATGTGTATAATGTTAGTGTACGTTAAGTGGGCATTATGTGTATAATGTTAGTGTACAGTAAGTGTGCATTGTGTGTGTGTAATGTTAGTGTACAGTAAGTGTGCATTATGTGTATAATGTTAGTGTACAGTAAGTGTGCATCATGTGTGTGTAATGTTAGTGTACAGTAAGTGCGCATTATTTGTATAATGTTAGTGTACAGTAAGTGTGCATCATGTGTGTGTAATGTTAGTGTATGGTAAGTGTGCATTATGTGTATAATGTTAGTGTACAGTAAGTGTGCATCATGTGTGTGTAATGTTAGTGAATGGTAAGTGTGCATTATGTGTATAATGTTAGTATACAGTAAGTGTGCATCATGTGTGTATAATGTTAGTGTATGGTAAGTGTGCATCATGTGTGTGTAATGTTAGTGTACAGTAAGTGTGCATCATGTGTGTGTAATGTTAGTGTATGGTAAGTGTGCATTATGTGTATAATGTTAGTGTACAGTAAGTGTGCATCATGTGTGTGTAATGTTAGTGAATGGTAAGTGTGCATTATGTGTATAATGTTAGTATACAGTAAGTGTGCATCATGTGTGTATAATGTTAGTGTACAGTAAGTGTGCATCATGTGTGTGTAATGTTAGTATACAGTAAGTGTGCATTATGTGTATAATGTTAGTGTACAGTAAGTGTGCATCGTGTGTGTAATGTTAGTGTACAGTAAGTGTGCATTGTGTGTGTAATGATAGTGTACAGTAAGTGTGCATTGTGTGTGTAAAGTTAGTGTACAGTAAGTGTGCATCATGTGTGTGTAATGTTAGTGTACACTAAGTGTGCATTGTGTGTGTAAAGTTAGTGTACAGTAAGTGTGCATAATGTGTGTGTAATGTTAGTGTACAGTAAGTGTGCATTATGTGTATAATGTTAGTGTACAGTAAGTGTGCATTGTGTGTGTAATGATAGTGTACAGTAAGTGTGCATTGTGTGTGTAAAGTTAGTGTACAGTAAGTGTGCATAATGTGTGTGTAATGTTAGTGTACAGTAAGTGTGCATTATGTGTATAATGTTAGTGTACAGTAAGTGTGCATTGTGTGTGTAATGATAGTGTACAGTAAGTGTGCATTGTGTGTGTAAAGTTAGTGTACAGTAAGTGTGCATCATGTGTGTGTAATGTTAGTGTACAGTAAGTGTGCATTGTGTGTGTAAAGTTAGTGTACAGTAAGTGTGCATAATGTGTGTGTAATGTTAGTGTACAGTAAGTGTGCATAATGTGTGTGTAATGTTAGTGTACAGTAAGCGTGCATTATGTGTATAATGTTAGTGTACAGTAAGTGTGCATCATGTGTGTATGTTAATGTACAGTAAGTGACTGTATAAGTGACTGTGCGTTAGTTCCAGTGGGTACAGTTAGTGCCATTGGGTACAGTAAGTAACTGTGCTTTAGTTCCAGTGGGTACAGTTAGTTCCAGTGGGTACAGTAAGTGCCAGCATTGTATACAGTTAGTGTCAGTGGGTACAGTAAGTGCTAGTGGGTACAGTTAGTGTCAGTGGGTACAGTAAGTGCTAGTGGGTACAGTTAGTGTCAGTGGGTACAGTAAGTGCCAGCAGTGGGTACAGTAAGTGCCAGCATTGGGTACAGTAAGTGCCAGCAGTGTACAGTAAGTGTGCATCATGTGTGTGTAATGTTAGTGTACAGTAAGTGTGTAATGTTAGTGTACAGTAAGTGTGCATCATGTGTGTGTAATGTTAGTGTACAGTAAGTGTGCATCATGTGTGTGTAAAGTTAGTGTACAGTAAGTGTGCATTGTGTGTGTAATGATAGTGCACAATAAGTGTGCATTCTGTGTCTGTTAGTGTACAGCGCCTGGGGTTGAATTTTACACTGTGTGTAAAGTTAGTGTTCATTGTGTGTTTAATGATAGTACACAGTGTGCATTCTGTGTGTAAAGTTAGTGTACAGTAATTGTGCATTGTGTGTAAAGTTATTGTACAGTAATTGTGCATTGCATGTAAAGTTAGTGTACAGTAATTGTGCATTGCATGTAAAGTTAGTGTACAGTAAGTGTGCATTGTGTGTGTAATGATAGTGCACAATAAGTGTGCATTCTGTGTCTGTTAGTGTACAGCAAGTGTGCATCATGTGTGTGTAATGTTAGTGTACAGTAAGTGTGCATCATGTGTGTGTAATGTTAGTGTACAGTAAGTCTGCATCATGTGTGTGTAATGTTAGTGTACAGTAAGTGTGCATCATGTGTGTGTAATGTTAGTGTACAGTAAGTGTGCATTATGTGTGTGTAATGTTAGTGTACAGTAAGTGTGCATCATGTGTGTGTAATGTTAGTGTACAGTAAGTGTGTAATGTTAGTGTACAGTAAGTGTGCATCATGTGTGTGTAATGTTAGTGTACATTAAGTGTGCATTGTGTGTGTGTAATGATAGTGTACAGTAAGTGTGAATCATATGTGTGTAATGTTAGTGTACAGTAAGTGTGCATCATGTGTGTATAATGTTAGTGTATGGTAAGTGTGTATCATGTGTATAATGTTAGTGTACAGTAAGTGTGCATCATGTGTGTATAATGTTAGTGTACAGTAAGTGTGCATCATGTGTGTGTAATGTTAGTGTACAGTAAGTGTGCATTATGTGTATAATGTTAGTGTACGTTAAGTGGGCATTATGTGTATAATGTTAGTGTACAGTAAGTGTGCATTGTGTGTGTGTAATGTTAGTGTACAGTAAGTGTGCATTATGTGTATAATGTTAGTGTACAGTAAGTGTGCATCATGTGTGTGTAATGTTAGTGTACAGTAAGTGTGCATCATGTGTGTGTAATGTTAGTGTATGGTAAGTGTGCATTATGTGTATAATGTTAGTGTACAGTAAGTGTGCATCATGTGTGTGTAATGTTAGTGAATGGTAAGTGTGCATTATGTGTATAATGTTAGTATACAGTAAGTGTGCATCATGTGTGTATAATGTTAGTGTATGGTAAGTGTGCATCATGTGTATAATGTTAGTGTACAGTAAGTGTGCATCATGTGTGTATAATGTTAGTGTACAGTAAGTGTGCATCATGTGTGTGTAATGTTAGTGTACAGTAAGTGTGCATCATGTGTGTGTAATGTTAGTGTACAGTAAGTGTGCATTATGTGTATAATGTTAGTGTACGTTAAGTGGGCATTATGTGTATAATGTTAGTGTACAGTAAGTGTGCATTGTGTGTGTGTAATGTTAGTGTACAGTAAGTGTGCATTATGTGTGTGTAATGTTAGTGTACAGTAAGTGGGCATCATGTGTGTGTAATGTTAGTGTACAGTAAGTGTGCATCATGTGTGTGTAATGTTAGTGTACAGTAAGTGTGCATCATGTGTGTGTAATGTTAGTGTACAGTAAGTGTGCATTATGTGTATAATGTTAGTGTACGTTAAGTGGGCATTATGTGTATAATGTTAGTGTACAGTAAGTGTGCATTGTGTGTGTGTAATGTTAGTGTACAGTAAGTGTGCATTATGTGTATAATGTTAGTGTACAGTAAGTGTGCATCATGTGTGTGTAATGTTAGTGTACAGTAAGTGTGCATTATTTGTATAATGTTAGTGTACAGTAAGTGTGCATCATGTGTGTGTAATGTTAGTGTATGGTAAGTGTGCATTATGTGTATAATGTTAGTGTACAGTAAGTGTGCATCATGTGTGTGTAATGTTAGTGAATGGTAAGTGTGCATTATGTGTATAATGTTAGTATACAGTAAGTGTGCATCATGTGTGTATAATGTTAGTGTACAGTAAGTGTGCATCATGTGTGTGTAATGTTAGTATACAGTAAGTGTGCATTATGTGTATAATGTTAGTGTACAGTAAGTGTGCATTGTGTGTGTAATGTTAGTGTACAGTAAGTGTGCATTATGTGTATAATGTTAGTGTACAGTAAGTGTGCATTGTGTGTGTAATGATAGTGTACAGTAAGTGTGCATTGTGTGTGTAAAGTTAGTGTACAGTAAGTGTGCATCATGTGTGTGTAATGTTAGTGTACAGTAAGTGTGCATTGTGTGTGTAAAGTTAGTGTACAGTAAGTGTGCATAATGTGTGTGTAATGTTAGTGTACAGTAAGTGTGCATAATGTGTGTGTGTAATGTTAGTGTACAGTAAGTGTGCATTATGTGTATAATGTTAGTGTACAGTAAGTGTGCATCATGTGTGTATGTTAATGTACAGTAAGTGACTGTATAAGTGACTGTGCGTTAGTTCCAGTGGGTACAGTTAGTGCCATTGGGTACAGTAAGTAACTGTGCTTTAGTTCCAGTGGGTACAGTTAGTTCCAGTGGGTACAGTAAGTGCCAGCATTGTATACAGTTAGTGTCAGTGGGTACAGTAAGTGCTAGTGGGTACAGTTAGTGTCAGTGGGTACAGTAAGTGCTAGTGGGTACAGTTAGTGTCAGTGGGTACAGTAAGTGCCAGCAGTGGGTACAGTAAGTGCCAGCATTGGGTACAGTAAGTGCCAGCAGTGGGTACAGTAAGTGCTAGTGGGTACAGTTAGTGTCAGTGGGTACAGTAAGTGCCAGCAGTGGGTACAGTAAGTGCCAGCAGTGGGTACAGTAAGTGCCAGTGGGTACAGTAAGTGCCAGCAGTGGGTACAGTAAGTGCCAGTGGGTACAGTAAGTGCCAGCAGTGGGTACAGTAAGTGCCAGTGGGTACAGTAAGTGCCAGCAGTGGGTACAGTAAGTGCCAGCAGTGGGTACAGTAAGTGCTAGCAGTGGGTATAGTAAGTGCCAGTGAGTACAGTAAGTGCCAGCATTGGGTACAGTAAGTGCCAGTGGGTACAGTAAGTGCAGTAAGTGCCAGCAGTGGGTACAGTAAGTGCCAGCAGTGGGTACAGTAAGTGCCAGCATTGGGTACAGTAAGTGCCAGCAGTGGGTACAGTAAGTGCCAGCAGTGGGTACAGTAAGTGCCAGCATTGGGTACAGTAAGTGCCAGCAGTGGGTACAGTAAGTGCCAGTGGGTACAGTAAGTGCCAGCAGTGGGTATAGTAAGTGCCAGCAGTGGGTATAGTAAGTGCCAGTGGGTACAGTAAGTGCCAGCAGTGGGTATAGTAAGTGCCAGCAGTGGGTACAGTAAGTGCCAGCATTGGGTACAGTAAGTGCCAGCAGTGGGTACAGTAAGTGCCAGTGGGTACAGTAAGTGCCAGCAGTGGGTATAGTAAGTGCCAGCAGTGGGTATAGTAAGTGCCAGTGGGTACAGTAAGTGCCAGCAGTGGGTACAGTAAGTGCCAGCAGTGGGTATAGTAAGTGCCAGTGGGTACAGTAAGTGCCAGCAGTGGGTACAGTAAGTGCCAGTGGGTACAGTAAGTGCCAGCAGTGGGTATAGTAAGTGCCAGCAGTGGGTATAGTAAGTGCCAGTGGGTATAGTAAGTGCCAGCAGTGGGTATAGTAAGTGCCAGTGGGTACAGTAAGTGCCAGCAGTGGGTACAGAAAGTGCCAGTGGGTACAGTAAGTGCCAGCAGTGGGTACAGTAAGTGCCAGTGGGTACAGTAAGTGCCAGCAGTGGGTACAGTAAGTGCCAGCAGTGGGTACAGTAAGTGCCAGCAGTGGGTACAGTAAGTGCCAGTGGGTACAGTAAGTGCCAGCAGTGGGTACAGTAAGTGCCAGTGGGTACAGTAAGTGCCAGCAGTGGGTACAGTAAGTGCCAGCAGTGGGTACAGTAAGTGCCAGTGGGTACAGTAAGTGCCAGCAGTGGGTACAGTAAGTGCCAGTGGGTACAGTAAGTGCCAGCAGTGGGTACAGTAAGTGCAGTAAGTGCCAGTGGGTACAGTAAGTGCCAGTGGGTACAGTAAGTGCCAGTGGGTACAGTAAGTGCAGTAAGTGCCAGTGGGTACAGTAAGTGCCAGTGGGTGCAGTAAGTGCCAGTGGGTACAGTAAGTGCCAGTGGGTACAGTAAGTGCAGTAAGTGCCAGTGGGTACAGTAAGTGCCAGTGGGTACAGTAAGTGCCAGTGGGTACAGTAAGTGCAGTAAGTGCCAGTGGGTACAGTAAGTGCCAGTGGGTACAGTAAGTGCCAGCAGTGGGTACAGTAAGTGCCAGTGGGTACAGTAAGTGCCAGCAGTGGGTACAGTAAGTGCCAGTGGGTACAGTAAGTGCAGTAAGTGCCAGTGGGTACAGTAAGTGCCAGCAGTGGGTACAGTAAGTGCCAGTGGGTACAGTAAGTACAGTAAGTGCCAGTGGGTACAGTAAGTGCCAGTGGGTGCAGTAAGTGCCAGTGGGTACAGTAAGTGCCAGTGGGTGCAGTAAGTGCCAGTGGGTACAGTAAGTGCCAGTGGGTACAGTAAGTGCCAGCAGTGGGTACAGTAAGTGCCAGTGGGTACAGTAAGTGCCAGCAGTGGGTACAGTAAGTGCCAGTGGGTACAGTAAGTGCAGTAAGTGCCAGTGGGTACAGTAAGTGCCAGCAGTGGGTACAGTAAGTGCCAGTGGGTACAGTAAGTACAGTAAGTGCCAGTGGGTACAGTAAGTGCCAGTGGGTGCAGTAAGTGCCAGTGGGTACAGTAAGTGCCAGTGGGTACAGTAAGTACAGTAAGTGCCAGTGGGTACAGTAAGTGCCAGTGGGTACAGTAAGTGCCAGTGGGTACAGTAAGTGCCAGCATTGGGTACAGTAAGTGCCAGTGGGTACAGTAAGTGCCAGTGGGTGCAGTAAGTGCCAGTGGGTACAGTAAGTGCCAGTGGGTACAGTAAGTGCCAGTGGGTGCAGTAAGTGCCAGTGGGTACAGTAAGTGCCAGTGGGTACAGTAAGTACAGTAAGTGCCAGTGGGTACAGTAAGTGCCAGTGGGTACAGTAAGTGCCAGCATTGGGTACAGTAAGTGCCAGTGGGTACAGTAAGTGCCAGTGGGTACAGTAAGTGCCAGTGGGTACAGTAAGTGCCAGTGGGTACAGTAAGTGCCAGTGGGTACAGTAAGTGCAGTTACTGACAGCGGACACACACAGTGACCCCCCCCTGCTTTTCTCTCCCCCGCAGACTCCGCACCCTCCCGCCTACCCGCCGCACTATGCCCGCCCCGCTGCTACTGCTGCTCCGCACTGTGCTGTTCCGGGCTGCCCGTAGCAGACTTGCAGTGTCCGGGGCTCGGCTGCTCAGGCGGGCAGCGGTCTGGGCTTTCTCCCGGCTCTCCGTGCTCCTCCAGCGGCTTTGGGCGAGGCTCACATCCGAGGAAACCCGGCGGGCGCTACTGGGCTGTGTGCTCTACCTGCTCAGCCTGAACAAGAAGGTGGAGAACTAGGGACAGAGTGACAGCGTGGGACTTGGTGACACCACTGAGTGACAGCAGTGAGTGACAGTGAGGGACAGAGTGACACCACTGAGTGACAGCTAGGGGCAGAGTGACAGCACTGAGTGACAGCGAGGGACAGAGTGACACCACTGACAGCTAGGGACAGAGTGACAGCAGTGAGTGACAGCGAGGGACAGAGTGTCACCACTGATTGACAGCTAGGGGCAGAGTGACAGCGAGGGACAGAGTGACAGCACTGAGTGACAGCTAGGGACAGAGGGACACCACTGAGTGACAGCTAGGGACAGAGTGACACCACTGAGTGACAGCTAGGGGCAGAGTGACAGCAGTGAGTGACAGCTAGGGACAGAGGGACACCACTGAGTGACAGCTAGGGACAGAGTGACACCACTGAGTGACAGCTAGGGGCAGAGTGACAGCAGTGAGTGACAGCGAGGGACAGAGTGACACTACTGAGTGACAGCTAGGGACAGAGTGACACTACTGAGTGACAGCTAGGGGCAGAGTGACAGCGAGGGACAGAGTGACAGTGAGGGACAGAGTGGCACCACTGAGGGACAGCTAGGGACAGAGTGACACCACTGAGTGACAGCTAGGGGCAGAGTGACAGCACTGAGTGAAAGCTAGGGGCAGAGTTACAGCACTGAGTGACAGCGAGGGACAGAGTGAC
This sequence comes from Bombina bombina, assembly GCF_027579735.1. NCBI lineage: Eukaryota > Metazoa > Chordata > Amphibia > Anura > Bombinatoridae > Bombina > Bombina bombina. Next base: position 1,221,118,229 of record NC_069502.1, read on the forward strand.
ACCACTGACAGCTAGGGACAGAGTGAGAGCAGTGAATGACAGCGAGGGACAGAGTGTCACCACTGAGTGACAGCTAGGGGCAGAGTGACAGCGAGGGACAGAGTGACAGCACTGAGTAACAGCTAGGGGCAGAGTGACAGCACTGAGTGACAGCTAGGGGCAGAGTGAAAGAAGTGAGTGACAGCTAGGGACAGAGTGACAGCTAGGGACAAAGTGACACCACTGAGTGATAGCTAGGGACAAAGTGACAACAGTTAGTGGCTAAGGGACAGGGCTAAGTGGCCACACTGAGTAGACCCAGTTACAGCATGGGAGTGAAAACACAGACAGTGATAGCACTAAGTGACATTCTGCAGGGTGGCACCAAGAGGAGGAGATCACAGATCACTACAAGAAGAGAAATAATTACACTTTCTCAGTAGCCTGGTGAGGTAAGAAAGCCATTAACAGCTAGTAACAATAGAGTAACAGCTAGTAACAATAGAGTAACAGCTAGTAACAAGAGAGTAACAGCTAGCAATAAGACAGCAACAGCTAGCAACAAGAGAGTAACAGCTAGTAACAAAAGAATAATAGATAGTAACAAGAGAGTAGCAGCTAGTAACAAAATAGTAACATTTAGTAACAAGAGAGTAACAGCTAGTAACAATAGAGTAACAGCTAGCAATAAGACAGTAACAGCTAGTAACTAGACAGTGACAGCTAGTAACAAGAGAGTAACAGCTAGTAACAAGAGAGTAACAGCTAGTAACTAGACAGTGACAGCTAGTAACTAGAGAGTAACAGATAGTAACTAGATAGTAACAGCTAGTAACTAGACAGTGACATGTAGTAACAAGACAGTGACAGCTAGTAACAAGACAGTAACAGCTAGTAACTAGACAGTGACAGGTAGTAACAAGACAGTAACAGCCAGTAACAAGAGAGTAACAGCTAGTAACTAGACAGTAATGGCTAGTAACTAGACAGTAACAGCTAGTAACTAGACAGTGACAGGTAGTAGCAAGACAGTAACAGCTAGTAACTAGACAGTAACAGCTAGTAACAAGGCAGTAACAAAAGCAGTGACAGCTAGTGACTAAGCAGTAACAGGTAGTAACTAGGCAGTAACAGCTAGTAACAAGGCAGTAACAAAAGCAGTAACAGCTAGTGACTAAGCAGTAACAGCTAGTAACTAGACAGTAACAGCTAGTAACAAGGCAGTAACAACTAGTGACTAGGCAGTAACAACTAGTAACTAGGCAGTGACAGATAGTAACTAAACAGTAACAGCTAGTAAAATGACAGTAACAGCTAATAACTAGACAGTAACAGCTAGTAACAAGGCAGTAACAAGACAGTAACAGGTAGTAACTAGACAGTAACTAGACAGTAACAGGTGACAGCTAGTAACAAGAGAGTAACAGCTAGTAACTAGACAGTGACAGCTAGTAACTAGGCAGTAACAGCTAGTAACAAGACAGTAACAGCTAGTAACAAGACAGTAACAGCTAGTAATTAGTCAGTGACAGCTAGTAACTAGACTTTAACAGCTAGTAACAGGACAGTAACAGCTAGTAACAAAGCAGCAACAGCTAGTAATTAGTCAGTGACAGCTAGTAACAAGGCAGTGATAGCTAGTAACAAGGCAGTGATAGCTAGTAACAGGGCAGTAACAGCTAGTAACAAGGCAGTGACAGCTAGTAACTAGGCAGTAACAGCTAGTAACAAGGCAGTAACAGCTAGTAACTAGGCAGTAACAGCTAGTAACATGCTGGCACATGAGACGTTACATACTGTAGCAAGCTGGCACCTGATAAAACACTAACACCTAGATTTAGAGGTTTGCGTTAGAAGGGGTGCGTTAGCTACGCATGCTTTTTTCCCCCCGCACCTTTTAAACAACGCTGGTATTTAGAGTTCTCTGAAGGGCTGCGTTAGGCTCTAAAAAGGGAGCGTACAGGCATATTTACTGCCACTTCAACCCTCAATACCAGCGTTGCTTACGGACGTGGCCAGCTTCAAAAACGTGCTCGTGCACGATTCCCCCATAGGAAATAATGGAGCAGTTTGAGCTGAAAAAAAATCTAACACCTTCAAAAAAGCAGCGTTCAGCTCCTAACGCAGCCCCATTGTTTCCTATGGGGAAACTCTTCCTAAGTCTGCACCTAACACTCTAACATGTACCCCGAGTCTAAACACCCCTAACCTTACACTTATTAACCCCTAATCTGCCGCCCCCGCTATCGCTGACCCCTGCATTACACTTTTAACCCCTAATCTGCCACTCCGGACACCGCCGCAACCTACATTATAGCTATGTACCCCTAATCTGTTGCCCCTAACATCACCGACACCTATATTATATTTATTAACCCCTAATCTGCCCCCCCCCAACATCACCGCTACCTACCTACACTTATTAACCCCTAATGTGCCGACCGGACCTCGCCGCCACTATAATAAATGTATTAACCCCTAAACCGCCTCACTCCCGACTCAAAAACCCTATAATAAATAGTATTAACCCCTAATCTGCCCTCCCTAACATCGCTGACACCTAACTTCAAGTATTAACCCCTAATCTGCCGACCGGACCTCACCGCTACTATAATAAATGTATTAACCCCTAAAGCTAAGTCTAACCCTAACCCTAACACCCCCCTAAGTTAAATATAATTTAAATCTAACGAAATAAAATAAATCTTATTAAATAAATTAATCCTATTTAAAGCTAAATACTTACCTGTAAAATAAACCTTAATATAGCTACAATATAAATAATAATTATATAGTAGCTATTTTAGGATTAATATTTATTTTACAGGCAACTTTGTATTTATTTTAACCAGGTACAATAGCTATTAAATCGTTAATAACTATTTAATAGCTACCTAGTTTAAATAATTACCAAATTACCAGTAAAATAAATCCTAACCTAAGTTACAATTAAACCTAACACTACACTATCAATAAATTAATTAAATAAACCACCTACAATTATCTACAATTAAATCAACTAAACTAAATTACAAAAAAAACAAACACTAAATTACAAAAAATAAAAAAATATTACAACAATTTTAAATTAATTACACCTACTCTAAGCCCCCTAAAAAAATAACAAAGCCCCCCAAAATAAAAAAATGCCCTACCCTATTCTAAAATAAAAAGTTTACAGCTCTTTTACCTTACCAGCCCTTAAAAGGGCCTTTTGCGGGGCATGCCCCAAAGAATTCAGCTCTTTTGCCTGTAAAAAAACATACAATAACCCCCCAACATTACAACCCACCACCCACATACCCCTAATCTAACCCAAACCCCCTTTAAAAACCTAACACTAAGCCCCTGAAGATCTCCCTACCTTACCTTCACCACGCCGGGTATCACCGATCCGTCCAGAAGAGGGTCCGAAGTCTTCATCCTATCCGGCAAGAAGAGGTCTAGAAGAGGCTCCGAAGTCTTCATCCTATCTGGCAAGAAGAGGACATCCGGACCGGCAAACATCTTCATCCAAGAAGATGAATCAGCCAATCAGATTCAAGTTCAATCGGATTGGCTGATCCAATCAGCCAATCAGATTGAGCTCGCATTCTATTGGCTGTTCCGATCAGCCAATAGAATGCAAGCTCAATCTGATTGGCTGATCCAATCAGCCAATCGGATTGAACTTGAATCTGATTGGCTGATTCAATCAGCCAATCAGATTTTTCCTACCTTAATTCCGATTGGCTGATAGAATCCTATCAGCCAATCGGAATTCGAGGGACGCCATCTTGGATGACGTCCCTTAAAGGAACCTTCATTCGTCGTCTAGTCGTCGGGAGAAGAGGATGTTCCGCGCCGGAGGTTTTGAAGATGGAGCCGCTCCTCGTCGGATGGATGAAGATAGAAGATGCCGCTTGGATGAAGATGTTTGCCAGTCCAGATGTCCTCTTCTTGCCGGATAGGATGAAGACTTAGGAGCCTCTTCTGGACGGATCGGTGATACCCGGCGTGGTGAAGATAAGGTAGGGAGATCTTCAGGGGCTTAGTGTTAGGTTTTTTAAGGGGGGTTTGGGTTAGATTAGGGGTATATGGGTGGTGGGTTGTAATGTTGGGGGGGGTATTGTATGTTTTTTTACAGGCAAAAGAGCTGAATTCTTTGGGGCATGTAAACTTTTTATTTTAGAATAGGGTAGGGCATTTTTTTATTTTGGGGGGCTTTGTTATTTTTTTAGGGGGCTTAGAGTAGGTGTAAGTTTAAAATTCTTGTAATCTTTTTTTATTTTTTGTAATTTAGTGTTTGTTTTTGTAATTTAGTTTAGTTGATTTAATTGTAGATAATTGTAGGTAGTTTATTTAATTAATTTATTGATAGTGTAGTGTTAGGTTTAATTGTAACTTAGGTTAGGATTTATTTTACTGGTAATTTGGTAATTATTTTAACTAGGTAGCTATTAAATAGTTATTAACTATTTAATAGCTATTATTCTTGGTTAAAATAAATACAAAGTTGCCTGTAAAATAAATATTAATCCTAAAATAGCTACAATGTAATTATTATTTATATTGTAGCTATATTAGGGTTTATTTTACAGGTAAGTATTTAGCTTTAAATAGGAATAATTTATTTAATAAGATTTATTTTATTTCGTTAGATTTAAATTATATTTAACTTAGGGGGGTGTTAGGGTTAGACTTAGCTTTAGGGGTTAATACATTTATTATAGTAGCGGTGAGGTCCGGTCGGCAGATTAGGGGTTAATACTATTTATTATAGGGTTTTTGAGGCGGGAGTGAGGCGGTTTAGGGGTTAATACATTTATTATAGTGGCGGCGAGGTCCGGTCGGCAGATTCAGGGTTAATAAGTGTAGGTAGGTAGCGGCGAAGTTGGGGGTGGCAGATTAGGGGTTAATAAATATTATGTAGGTGTCGGCGATGTTAGGGGCAGCAGATTAGGGGTACATAGGGATAATGTAGGTTGCGGCGGTGTACGGTCGGCAGATTAGGGGTTAAAAAGTGTAATTATAGTGGCGGCGATGTGGGGGGACCTCGGTTTAGGGGTACATAGGTAGTTTATGGGTGTTAGTGTACTTTAGAGCACAGTAGTTAAGAGCTTTATGAACCGGCGTTAGCCCATAAAGCTCTTAACTACTGACTTTTTTCTGCGGCTGGAGTTTTGTCGTTAGAGTTCTAACGCTCACTTCAGCCAAGACTCTAAATACCAGGGTTAGAAAGATCCCATTGAAAAGATAGGATACGCAATTGACGTAAGGGGATCTGCGGTATGGAAAAGTCGCTTCTGGAAAGTGAGCATTAGACCCTTTCCTGACTGACTCTAAATACCAGCGGGCGGCCAAAACCAGCGTTAGGACCCCCTAACGCTGGTTTGGACGGCTAAACGCAAAACTCTAAATCTAGGCGTAAATAAGGTGACCTTGGGATAAAAAACAAATAAGAGCTGACTCGTGTTACCACTTTAACATTAATAACATTTAATAAAACAATAAACTTATAATCTAATATATCAAGTGTTAAACAATTCTAAAATAAAAATGCTAATATTGGAGGACGTCTCCTCTGATAATGATTATCCGGATATAAAATGTCCTTTGACACATGAAGCATAAAACATATAAGATGCTCACTTTTAATAAAAAAAATGGAAAAACAGTCCATTGATAAAAATAAAGTAAGGAGCGATATCTTGAAATAATTGCAATGCCGTTGGGTATGTAATAGTTTGTTTTGCAGCTGCTCATATACTGCAGTATACAACATTATTGTGATAAAACTGCTAGAGGGTAAATAAGGGCTTTGTGTCTGAGCATTAGGAGGGGTGAGGGGTACATGCCCTGATCTCTGTGTATGAGGTGGTGGTGAGAGATACTTCTCCTGATGTCTGTGTATAAGGAGGTGGTGCCCTGGTCTTTGTCTCTGTGTATTAGAAGATGGTGAGAGGTACATGCCCTGGTGTCTGTGTATAAGGAGGTGGTAAGAGCTATGTGCCCTGGTCTTTGTCTCTGTGTATTAGGTAAATATGAGTGGTACGTGTGCTGGTGTCTGTGTGTTAAGAGATGATAGGCACGTTTCCGGAAATCTGTGTATTATGTGAATGCAAGCGGTACATGTCCTGGTGTCTGTGTATTAAGAGATGACAAGGATGTGCCCTTGAATCTGTGTATTAGGTGGATGCAAAAGGTACAGGCCCTGGTGTATTAGGAGACGTGATAGGGGCTAGTCCTGATCTCTGTGTATTAGATAGATATGAGTGGTACATGCCCTGGTGTCTTTGTATTAAGAAATGACAAGGATGTGTTCTTATATCTCCGTATTAGGTGGATTCAAGTGGTACATGTCCTGGTGTCTGTATATTAAGAGTTGGCAAATGATGTGTCCTGATATCTGTGTATTAGGTGTAGATGATAAGGATGTGTCCTGATATCTGTGTAGTAGGTGTAGATGATAAGGATGTGTCCTGATATCTGTGTATTAGGTGTAGATGATAAGGGTGTGTCCTGATATCTGTATATTAGAAGAATTGACTCTTCTCTCCCCTCAGGGTTCCACAAGTTTCCTGTAAGTGCCGAGTGATCCGTAATCATCATGTCACAGGGTATAATGAGGAAGTCTCAGCCCTTCACCATCGGGACGAAACTGTCACAAACTAAATGTCCAGACTTTTCTGTCGCTGGATGTGATGTGACAGCCTTGGAGAGTTGTTCTCACCGCCTCAGTGATCGTGTGTCACAGTACCTGGCTTTGACTTCTCTGCCTCCTCGGAGCATCCTCAGTGCTCACCATCCTGTTAGAGACTTATCTGAGGATGAACGATTCAGCCAGGGGTCTCTGGTACGGTCTATCAAAAAGATCACGTTGTCTAGCCATAGTGGTGAAGCCCACTCTAAGGGGACAGAAAGACTTAGTGCAAGGGGGGTCAACTTAAATTCTGTGGCAAATTACAACAACAACAATAGTCGGATGCTAAGAAATGTTGCATCTGACTTCATTGTATCTCCAAGTACTTGTTCAGTGCAGAATAATCTTGCAAGGACTAATGGAGGTCCAAGCTACTTGTCAAGATCCATTGGAAATCCGAGCAACAACATGTTCAATGTAGGTCCAAAGAACTACACACCAAGGGCCACTGATATGAGCAACCATATACCAAGGGCCAATGGAGATCCAAGCAACATAGTAAGCGATATTGGAAGTCCAAACAAAATAGTAGGAGACATTGTGGGTCCAACCAACATAGTAAGGGACATTGGTTGTCCAATCAACCTTGCACTAAGGACTGATGAAGTTCAGAGTAACCAGCAAGTTAAAAGCAACGTGACAAGCCTCACTGGATGTCCAGGCAGCTACCCTTTGTTGGACAGCATGGCAAGAGTCATAGAAGAGCAGAACAAAAAGACACCCCAGATGAAGGTATGTACATTACTAGTTATGCGTCTCCTTGCTGTCGCTAACTCATTAACAGTTATTTAGTGCATCCTTCACTAGATTCATTGAAACCAAACCCACAAATTGCACCTGAATAAAATACCAGGTAGAACCACGCTTTTGCAAGGCTTTTGTTTTTGTGTGCAGATTTGTCATCGTGTTAAAAGAACAGGAAACCCAAACTTTTTCATTCATGATTCAGATTCCAAAGTATTTCTATTATCTAATTTGTTTTGTTCTCTTTGTATCGTTTGCTGAAAAGTAAACCTAGGTAGGCACAGAATATGCTGATTGGTGGCTGCACATAAATGCCTTTTAGCTAGTTCCTAGTAGTGAATTACTGCTCCTTCAACAAAGGATACCAAGAGAATGAAGCAAATTAGATAATAGACGTTAATTGGAAAGTTGTTTAAAATTGTACAATCTATCTGAATCATGAAAGAAAAATATTGTGTTTTACGTCCCTTTAACAACCAGTATATTTTGATAATTATATGCAGGGTAGATACATTTCTAGATATAAACTGGAAAACCATGTCTCAAAAACTTACCATCTGTTGGTATAGTGATAAACTGCTTTAAAGTGAATGTCATTTTTGATGCTGAAGTGCCCGGTTTTTACAAATTTGATTAAAAACAGGGGCCCTTTAATTCATCAAAATTTACATTTCACTCCTGTTGTGAAAAAAAACTTACCTTTTAATCTTCACAGCAGCTCCAGCTTCCTCCGGTCGTCGCAAACCATTTCCTACGTCAGAAATGATGGATAGGTCATCCTGCAATCACAGCTTCCCCCCGGGGGAATCAGTGTCTGATTCAACGCCGTGATTGGAGGAAGCCGGAGTCCCCATTTTAGACCCAGGAAAAGGTTTTGCGACGGGCAGAGAAAGCTGGAGCTAATGTGAAGATTAAAATGTAAGTTGTTTTTTTCACAACAGAAGTGAAATGTAAATTTTGATGAATTAAAGGGCCCCTGTTTTTAACCGAATTTGTAAAAACCGGGCACTTCAGCATCAAAATTTACATTCACTTTAATAGCATATTGTCTAGTGTATAAGATACAGAGGAGCTTACAGTCTAGTGTATAAAATACAGAGGAGCTTACAGTGTAGGGTATAAGATACAGAGGAGCTTACAGTCTAGTGTATAAGATAGAGAGAAGCTTACAATCTAGTGTATAAGATACAGAGGAGCTTACAGTCTAGTGTATAAGATACAGAGGAGCTTACAGTCTAGTGTATAAGATACAAGGAGCTTACAATCTAGTGTATAAGATACAGAGGAGCTTACAGTCTAGTGTATAAGATAGAGAGAAGCTTACAATCTAGTGTATAAGATACAGAGGAGCTTACAGTCTAGTGTATAAGATACAGAGGAGCTTACAGTCTAGTGTTATAGTAAGAGATACATAAGATACAGAGGAGCTTACAGTCTAGTGTATAAGATACAGAGGAGCTTACAGTCTAGTGTATAAGATACAGAGGAGCTTACAATCTAGTGTATAAGATACAGAGGAGCTTACAGTCTAGTGTATAAGATACAGAGGAGCTTACAGTCTAGTGTATAAGATACAGAGGAGCTTACAGTCTAGTGTTATAGTAAGAGATACATAAGATACAGAGGAGCTTACAGTCTAGTGTATAAGATACAGAGGAGCTTACAGTCTAGTGTTATAGTAAGAGATACATAAGATACAGAGGAGCTTACAGTCTAGTGTATAAGATACAGAGGAGCTTACAGTCTAGTGTTATAGTAAGAGATACATAAGATACAGAGGAGCTTAAAGTCTAGTGTATAAGATACAGAGGAGCTTACAGTCTAGTGTATAAGATACAGAGGAGCTTACAATCTAGTGTATAAGATACAGAGGAGCTTACAGTCTTCTAGTGTATAAGATACAGAGGAGCTTACAGTCTAGTGTTATAGTAAGAGATACATAAGATACAGAGGAGATTACAGTCTAGTGTATAAGATACAGAGGAGCTTACAGTGTAGTGTATAACACACAGAGGAGCTTACAGTTTAGTGTATAAGATACAGAGGAGCTTACAGTCTAGTGTATAAGATACATAGGAGCTTACAGTCTAATGTATGATGTACAGAGGAGCTTACAATCTAGTGTATAAGATACAGAGGAGCTTACAGTCTAGTGTTATAGTAAGAGATACATAAGATACAGAGGAGCTTACAGTCTAGTGAATTTGTAAAAACCGGGCACTTTAGCATCAAAATTTACATTCACTTTAATAGCATATTGTCTAGTGTATAAGATACAGAGGAGCTTACAGTCTAGTGTATAAGATACAGAGGAGCTTACAGTCTAGTGTATGAGGTACAGAGGAGCTTACAATCTAGTGTATAAGATACAGAGGAGTTTACAGTCTAGTGTTATAGTAAGAGATACATAAGATACAGAGGAGCTTACAGTCTAGTGTATGAGGTACAGAGGAGCTTACAATCTAGTGTATAAGATACAGAGGAGTTTACAGTCTAGTGTTATAGTAAGAGATACATAAGATACAGAGGAGCGTACAGTCTAGTGAATTTGTAAAAACCGGGCACTTTAGCATCAAAATTTACATTCACTTTAACAGCATATTGTCTAGTGTATAAGATACAGAGGAGCTTACAGTCTAAAGTATAAGATACAGAGGTGCTTACAGTCTAGTGTATAAGATACAGAGGCGCTTACAGTCTAGTGTATAAGATACAAAGGAGCTTACAGTCTAGTCTGTAAGGTACAGAGGAGCTTACAGTCTAGTGTATAAGATACAAGGAGCTTACAGACTAGTGTTATAGTAAGAGATACATAAGATACAGAGGAGCTTACAGTCTAGTGTATAAGATACAGTTGAGCTTACAGTCTAGTGTATAAGGTACAGAGGAGCTTACAGTCTAGTGTATAAGATACAGAGGAGCTTACTGTCTAGTGTATAAGGTACAGAGGAGCTTACAGTCTAGTGTATAAGGTACAGAGGAGCTTACAGTCTAGTGTATAAGATACAGAGGAGCTTACAGACTAGTGTTATAGTAAGAGATACGTAAGATACAGAGGAGCTTACAGTCTAGTGTATAAGATACAGAGGATTTTACAGTCTAGTGTATAAGATACAGAGGAGCTTACAGTCTACTGTATAAGATACAGAGGAGCTTACAGTCTAGTGTATAAGATACAGAGGAGCTTACAGTGTAGTGTATAAGATACAGAGGAGCTTAAAGTCTTGTGTATAAGATACAGATGAGCTTACAGTGTAGTGTATAAGATACAGAGGAGCTTAGAGTCTAGTGTATAAGATACAGAGGATTTTACAGTCTAGTGTATAAGATACAGAGGAGCTTACAGTCTAGTGTATAAGATAAAGAGGAGCTTACAGTCTAGTGTATAAGGTACAGATGAGCTTACAGTCTAGTGTATAAGATACAGAGGAGCTTACAGTCTAGTGTTATAGTAAGAGATACATAAGATACAGAGGAGCTTACAGTCTAGTGTATAAGATAGAGGATTTTACAGTCTAGTGTATAAGATACAGAGGAGCTTACAGTCTAGTGTATAAGATACAGAGGAGCTTACAGTCTAGTGTATAAGATACAGAGTATTTTACAGTCTAGTGTATAAGATACAGAGGAGCTTACAGTCTAGTGTATAAGATACAGAGGAGCTTACAGTCTAGTGTATAAGATACAGAGTATTTTACAGACTAGTGTCTAAGATACAGATGAGCTTACAGTCTAGTGTATAAGATAAATAAGAGCTTACAGTCTAGTGTATAAGATACAGAGGAGCTTACAATCTAGTGTTATAGTAAGAGATACATAAGATACAGTGGAGCTTACAGTCTAGTGTATAAGATACAGAGGAGCTTACAGTCTAGTGTTATAGTAAGAGATACATAAGATACAGAGGAGCTTACAGTCTAGTGTTATAGTAAGAGATACATAAGATACAGAGGAGCTTACAGTCTAGTGTGTAAGATACAGAGGAGCTTACAGTCTAGTGTATAAGATACAGAGGAGCTTACAGTCTAGTGTTATAGTAAGAGATACATAAGATACAGAGGAGCTTACAGTCTAGTGTATAAGATACAGAGGAGCATACAGTCTAGTGTATAAAAAACAGATGAGCTTACAGTCTAGTGTATAAGGTACAGAGGAGCTTACAGTCTAGTGTATAAGATACAGAGGAGCTTACAGTCTAGTGTTATAGTAAGAGATACATAAGATACAGTGGAGCTTACAGTCTAGTGTATAAGATACAGAGGAGCTTACAGTCTAGTGTATAAGGTACAGAGGAGCTTACAGTCTAGTGTATAAGATACAGAGGAGCTTACAGTCTAGTGTATAAAGTGCATAGGCGCTTACAGTCTAGTGTACAAGGTACAGAGGAGTTTACAGTCTAGTGTATAAGATACAGAGGAGCTAACAGTCTAGTTTATAAGATACAGAGGAGCTTAAAGTCTAGTGTTATAGTAAGAGATACATAAAATACAGAGGAGCTTACAGTCTAGTGTTATAGTATGAGATACATAAGATACAGAGGAGCTTACAGTCTAGTGTTATAGTAAGATATACATAAGATACAGAGGAGCTTACAGTCTAGTATTATAGTAAGATATACGTAAGATACAGAGGAGCTTAAAGACCAGTATTATAGTAAGGGATAAATAAGATACAGAGGAGCTTACAGTCTAGTGTTATAGTAACATATACATACGATACAGAGGAGCTTTCAGTCTAGTGTATAACATACAGAGGAGCTTACAGTCTACTGTATACGATACAGAGGAGCTTACAGTCTAGACCATAAGATACAGAGGAGCTTACAGTCTAGACCATAAGATACAGAGGAGCTTACAGTCTAGAGCATAAGATACAGAGGAGCCTACAGTATATTGTTTAAGATACAGAGGATTTTACAGTCTAGTGTATAAGGTACAGAGGAGCTTACAGTCTAGAGCATAAGATACAGAGAAGCTTACAGTCTAGTGTATAAAATAGAGAGGAGCGTACAGTCGAGTTTATAAGGTACAGAGGAGCTTACAGTCTAGTGTATACGATAAAGAGGAGCTTACAGTGTAGTGTATAAGATACAGAGGAGCTTACAGTATAGTGTATACGGTACAGAGGAGCTTACAGTATAGTGTATAGGGTACAGAGGAGCTTACACTCAAGTGTATAAGATACAGAGGAGCTTACAGTCTAGTGTATAAGATACAGAGGAGCTTACAGTCTAGTGTATAGGGTACAGAGGAGCTTACAGTCTAGTGTATACGGTACAGAGGAGCTTACAGTCTTGTGTATAAGGTACATAGGCGCTTACAGTCTAGTGTATAAGATACAGAGGAGCTTACAGTATAGTGTATAGGGTACAGAGGAGCTTACAGTCTAGTGTATAGGGTACAGATGAGCTTACAGTATAGTGTATAAGATACAGAGGAGCTTACAGTATAGTGTATAGGGTACAGAGGAGCTTACAGTCTAGTGTATAAGATACAGAGGAGTTTACAGTCTAGTGTATAAGATACAGAGGAGCTTACAGTATAGTGTATAGGGTACAGAGGAGCTTACAGTATAGTGTTTAAGGTACAGAAGAGCTTACAGTATAGTGTATACGGTACAGAGGAGCTTACACTATAGTGTATAGGGTACAGAGGAGCTTACAGTCTAGTGTATACGGTACAGAGGAGCTTACAGTATAGTGTATAGGGTACAGAGGAGCTTACAGTCTAGTGTATAAGGTACAGAGGAGCTTACAGTATAGTGTATACGGTACAGAGGAGCTTACAGTATAGTGTATAGGATACAGAAGAGCTTACAGTCTAGTGTATAGGGTACAGATGAACTTACAGTATAGTGTATAAGATAGAGAGGAGCTTACAGTATAGTGTATAGGGTACAGATGAGCTTACAATCTAGTGTATAAGATTCAGAGGAGCTTACAGTATAGTGTATAGGGTACAGAGGAGCTTACAGTATAGTGTATAAGGTACAGAGGAGCTTACAGTCTAGTGTATAGGGTACAGATGAGCTTACAGTCTAGTGTATAAGATACAGAGGAGCCTACAGTATAGTGTATAAGGTACATAGGCGCTTACAGTCTAGTGTATAAGATACAGAGGAGCTTACAGTATAGTGTATAGGGTACAGAGGAGCTTACAGTCTAGTGTATAGGGTACAGATGAGCTTACAGTATAGTGTATAAGATACAGAGGAGCTTACAGTATAGTGTATAGGGTACAGAGGAGCTTACAGTCTAGTGTATAAGATACAGAGGAGTTTACAGTCTAGTGTATAAGATACAGAGGAGCTTACAGTATAGTGTATAGGGTACAGAGGAGCTTACAGTCTAGTGTATAGGGTACAGAGGAGCTTACAGTATAGTGTATAAGGTACAGAAGAGCTTACAGTATAGTGTATACGGTACAGAGGAGCTTACACTATAGTGTATAGGGTACAGAGGAGCTTACAGTCTAGTGTATACGGTACAGAGGAGCTTACAGTATAGTGTATAGGGTACAGAGGAGCTTACAGTCTAGTGTATAAGGTACAGAGGAGCTTACAGTATAGTGTATACGGTACAGAGGAGCTTACAGTATAGTGTATAGGATACAGAAGAGCTTACAGTCTAGTGTATAGGGTACAGATGAACTTACAGTATAGTGTATAAGATAGAGAGGAGCTTACAGTATAGTGTATAGGGTACAGATGAGCTTACAGTCTAGTGTATAAGATTCAGAGGAGCTTACAGTATAGTGTATAGGGTACAGAGGAGCTTACAGTATAGTGTATAAGGTACAGAGGAGCTTACAGTCTAGTGTATAGGGTACAGATGAGCTTACAGTCTAGTGTATAAGATACAGAGGAGCCTACAGTATAGTGTATACGGTACAGAGGAGCTTACAGTATAGTGTATAGGGTACAGAGGAGCTTACAGTATAGTGTATAAGATACAGAGGAGCTTACAGTATAGTGTATACGGTACAGAGGAGCTTACAGTATAGTGTATAGGATACAGAAGAGCTTACAGTCTAGTGTATAGGGTACAGATGAACTTACAGTATAGTGTATAAGATAGAGAGGAGCTTACAGTATAGTGTATAGGGTACAGATGAGCTTACAGTCTAGTGTATAAGATTCAGAGGAGCTTACAGTATAGTGTATAGGGTACAGAGGAGCTTACAGTATAGTGTATAAGGTACAGAGGAGCTTACAGTCTAGTGTATAGGGTACAGATGAGCTTACAGTCTAGTGTATAAGATACAGAGGAGCCTACAGTATAGTGTATACGGTACAGAGGAGCTTACAGTATAGTGTATAGGGTACAGAGGAGCTTACAGTATAGTGTATAAGATACAGAGGAGCTTACAGTATAGTGTACAAGGTACAGAGGAGCTTACAGTCTAGTGTATAGGGTACAGAGGAGCTTACAGTCTAGTGTATAAGATACAGAGGAGCTTACAGAATTAATAACTGTTGCTGTAACAATCCTGAGCATTATTAGACCATTGGGGCTGCTTGCTGATCCGTCTGGGGTTTGGCATTTTCCGGTGACATTTGGCTGCCAGTGATGTTATTATGGGAAACTTCCACTAAAAAAAAGAAACCTAAATGTGTCTGTAGCAAACCGCAGGAAATAATGAGAGCGCTTGACCACAGAGTTGTTATATACAGTGAGCTCCGCACATAACGCGCTGACACCTTCTGCTACACAAGAAGCAATATTACATTAGAGAATGCATGGGCTGCTTTCCCTGGCACTCTTTTGGGTAGATGTCCCTGGGAAGGAGCCATTGGTGGGCTGTGCTGGGGGTAACACTGAGAAGGTCCCAGTGGGCAACCCATGCTGAGAGGGTGACCCTAGCTCTGTGTCAGTGGCAGCCTGTGCCAGGTAGAATCCCTTGACCTTGTGCAGGTGGCCAGGTTGAGTGGGGTGGGAATGACTGGTACTGTGCAGCTGGGCATAATGTGCTGGATGAGTGCCCCTCGCATGTGTATCTAGGCAGTCTTTTCTGGGTGGGTGTCCCTGGCGCTGTGCTGCTGTGTATGCTGCACTGAGTGGTGTCCCTAGCGATGTGCTGCTGTGTATGCTGCACTGAGTGGTGTCTCTGGCGCTGTACTGCTGTGTATGCTGCACTGAGTGGTGTCCCTGGTGCTGTGCTGCTGTGTATGCTACACTGAGTGGTGTCCCTGGCACTGTGCTGCTGTGTATGCTGCACTGAGTGGTATCCCTGGCACTGTGCTGCTGTGTATACTGCACTGAGTGGTGTCCCTGGTGCTGTGCTGCTGTGTATGCTGCACTGAGTGGTGTCCCTGGCGCTGTGCTGCTGTGTATGCTGCACTGAGTGGTGTCCCTGACGCTGTGCTGCTGTGTATGCTGCACTGAGTGGTATCCCTGGCACTGTGCTGCTGTGTATGCTGCACTGAGTGGTGTCCCTGGTGCTCTGCTGCTCTGTATGCTGCACTGAGTGGTTCCCCTGGTGCTGTGCTGCTGTGTATGCTGCACTGAGTGGTATCCCTGGCACTGTGCTGCTGTGTATGCTGCACTGAGTGGTATCCCTGGCACTGTGCTGCTGTGTATGCTGCACTGAGTGGTGTCCCTGGTGCTCTGCTGCTCTGTATGCTGCACTGAGTGGTGTCCCTGGCATTGTGCTGCTGTGTATGCTGCACTGAGTGGTGTCCCTGGCATTGTGCTGCTGTGTATGCTGCACTGAGTGGTGTCCATGGTGCTGTGCTGCTGTGTATGCTGCACTGAGTGGTGTCCCTGGTGCTGTGCTGCTCTGTATGCTGCACTGAGTGGTGTCGCTGGCGTTGTGCATGCTACACTGAGTGGTGTCCCTGGTGCTGTGCTGCTGTGTATGCTGCACTGAGTGGTGTCCCTGGTGCTGTGCTGCTGTGTATGCTGCACTGAGTGGTGTCCCTGGTGCTGTGCTGCTGTGTATGCTGCACTGAGTGGTGTCCCTGGTGCTGTGCTGCTGTGTATGCTGCACTGAGTGGTGTCCCTGGTGCTGTGCTGCTGCACTAAGTGGTGTCCCTGGTGCTGTGCTGCTGTGTATGCTGCACTGAGTGGTGTCCCTGGCGCTGTGCTGCTGTACTGAGTGGTGTCCCTGGTGCTGTGCTGCTGTGTATGCTGCACTGAGTGGTGTCCCTGGTGCTGTGCTGCTGTGTATGCTGCACTGAGTGGTGTCCCTGGCGCTGTGCTGCTGTGTATGCTGCACTGAGTGGTGTCCCTGGCGCTGTGCTGCTGTACTGAGTGGTGTCCCTGGTGCTGTGCTGCTGTGTATGCTGCACTGAGTGGTGTCCCTGGTGCTGTGCTGCTGTGTATGCTGCACTGAGTGGTGTCCCTGGCGCTGTGCTGCTGTGTATGCTACACTGAGTGGTGTCCCTGACGCTGTGCTGCTGTGTATGCTGCACTGAGTGGTGTCCCTGGCGCTGTGCTGCTGTGTAGGCTGCACTGAGTGGTATCCCTGGTGCTGTGCTGCTGTGTATGCTGCACTGAGTGGTATCCCTGGTGCTGTGCTGCTGTGTATGCTGCACTGAGTGGTGTCCCTGGTGCTGTGCTGCTTTGTATGCTGCACTGAGTGGTGTCCCTGGCGCTGTGCATGCTGCACTGAGTGGTGTCCCTGGCGCTGTGCTGCTGTGTATGCTGCACTGAGTGGTATCCCTGGTGCTGTGCTGCTGTGTGTGCTACACTGAGTGGTGTCCCTGGTTTCGTGCTGCTGTGTATGCTGCACTGAGTGGTGTCCCTGGTGCTGTGCTGCTGTGTGTGCTACACTGAGTGGTGTCCCTGGTGCTGTGCTGCTGTGTATGCTGCACTGAGTGGTGTGCCTGGCACTGTGCTGCTGTGTATGCTGCACTGAGTGGTGTCCCTGGTGCTGTGCTGCTGTGTATGCTGCCCTGAGTGGTGTCCCTGGTGCTGTGCTGCTGTGTATGCTGCACTGAGTGGTGTCCCTGGTGCTGTGCTGCTGTGTATGCTGCACTGAGTGGTGTCCCTGGCGCTGTGCATGCTGCACTGAGTGGTGTCCCTGGCGCTGTGCATGCTACACTGAGTGGTGTCCCTGGTGCTGTGCTGCTGTGTATGCTGCACTGAGTGGTGTCCCTGGCGCTGTGCTGCTGTGTATGCTGCACTGAGTGGTGTCCCTGGTGCTGTGCTGCTGTGTATGCTGCACTGAGTGGTGTGCCTGGCGCTGTGCTGCTGTGTATGCTGCACTGAGTGGTGTCCCTGGTGCTGTGCTGCTGTGTATGCTGCACTGAGTGGTGTCCCTGGTGCTGTGCTGCTGTGTATGCTGCACTGAGTGGTGTCCCTGGCGCTGTGCATGCTACACTGAGTGGTGTCCCTGGTGCTGTGCTGCTGTGTATGCTGCACTGAGTGGTGTCCCTGGCGCTGTGCATGCTGCACTGAGTGGTGTCCCTGGCGCTGTGCATGCTACACTGAGTGGTGTCCCTGGTGCTGTGCTGCTGTGTATGCTGCACTGAGTGGTGTCCCTGGCGCTGTGCTGCTGTGTATGCTGCACTGAGTGGTGTCCCTAGCGCTGTGCTGCTGTACTGAGTGGTGTGCCTGGTGCTGTGCTGCTGTGTATGCTGCACTGAGTGGTGTCCCTGGCGCTGTGCTGCTGTGTATGCTGCACTGAGTGGTGTCCCTGGTGCTGTGCTGCTGTGCATGCTTCACTGAGTGGTGTCCCTGGCGCTGTGCATGCTACACTGAGTGGTGTCCCTGGTGCTGTGCTGCTGTGTATGCTGCACTGAGTGGTGTCCCTGGCGCTGTGCATGCTGCACTGAGTGGTGTCCCTGGCGCTGTGCATGCTACACTGAGTGGTGTCCCTGGTGCTGTGCTGCTGTGTATGCTGCACTGAGTGGTGTCCCTGGCGCTGTGCTGCTGTGTATGCTGCACTGAGTGGTGTCCCTAGCGCTGTGCTGCTGTGTATGCTGCACTGAGTGGTGTGCCTGGTGCTGTGCATGCTGCACTGAGTGGTGTCCCTGGCGCTGTGCTGCTGTGTATGCTGCACTGAGTGGTGTCCCTAGCGCTGTGCTGCTGTGTATGCTGCACTGAGTGGTGTGCCTGGTGCTGTGCTGCTGTGTATGCTGCACTGAGTGGTGTCCCTAGCGCTGTGCTGCTGTGCTGCTGCACTGAGTGGTGTGCCTGGTGCTGTGCTGCTGTGTATGCTGCACTGAGTGGTGTCCCTAGCGCTGTGCTGCTGTGTATGCTGCACTGAGTGGTGTGCCTGGTGCTGTGCTGCTGTGTATGCTGCACTGAGTGGTGTCCCTAGCGCTGTGCTGCTGTGCTGCTGCACTGAGTGGTGTGCCTGGTGCTGTGCTGCTGTGTATGCTGCACTGAGTGGTGTCCCTAGCGCTGTGCTGCTGTGTATGCTGCACTGAGTGGTGTGCCTGGTGCTGTGTATGCTGCACTGAGTGGTGTCCCTGGTGCTGTGCTGCTGTGTATGCTGCACTGAGTGGTGTCCCTGGTGCTGTGCTGCTGTGTATGCTGCACTGAGTGGTGTCCCTGGCGCTGTGTTGCTGTACTGAGTGGTGTCCCTGGCACGGTGCAGTAGGGCAAGTGCTTGGTGGGTGATCTTCATTTGATGGTTTGGAGGACACGGCACAATTTAACAGGATAATAAGGGACACCGATTACCCACTGTCACTTTAACCATAGTCACTGCCTAAGTGTCACCAAACGACCTCACTAAATATAATGTGAGACAAGAGATTATATCGGCCCGCGCTACTGTATATGGTCCCTGCCTGAGCATTATTTTCTAGTAATCATTTTACCATCTCTACTGGGTGTCTGTTCCCTGCTGACTGACACAGTGGTTCTCCTGTCCCCCTCCAGTCTCGGGTAATACCTCATGTGCTAGGCTGTCTCATAGCTACTTTATTTACTTGTTTTACATAAAATGGCAGTGCAGTTAGCAGCAAATAGCTTAAAGGGACACTGAACCCATTGTTTTCTTTTCTGATTCAGATAGAGCATGAAATTTGAAGCAACTTTCTAATTTACTCCTATTATCAAATGTTCTTCATTCTCTTGGTATCTTTATTTGAAATGCAAGCATTTAAGTTTAGATGCCGGCCCATTTTTGGTCAACAACCTGGGTTGTTTTTGCTGATTGGTGGATATATTCATCCACCAATAAAAAAGTGCTGTCCAGAGTCTGAACCCAAAAAAGCTTTGATGCCTTCTTTTTCAAATAAAGTTAGCAAAAGAACGAATAAAATTTGATAATAGGAGTAAATTAGAAAGTTGCTTAAAATTGCATGCTCTATCTGAATCACAAAAGAAAAAAATTGGGTTCAGTGTCCCTTTAACTCTTTTTCTTGCAGAGAAAGTGCAATGCATAGAAACACCATGGATTTACTGGATTGTTTTATATGTAAAGTAGCATTGCTTCCCTGCCCAGCAGTGTTAGGGTTAACTCTGAGCTGGCTGAGTGCCTCCCTTCCCTTGACTATGGGAGCAGGAAAGATGATGTCATGTGGAAAACTGACACACTGTGATGGATAGGGATGGAACTGAGTGTAACCTCTTCCTGGCGCCTCCCCACACCCCCTGGTATATGTGAGGAACCCATAGGAGGGGGTCTGGGACACATACTCACTGCCTGCAAGGCCTAAACTACCCACAGAGGGTCTGTGTGACCTTAGAGGGACAATTCAGCATTAACATTCATCATTCAAAAAATAAACATTCTAATTGACTTCTATTATCGAAATGCACTGCATTTTGTCTTGATATACCTTGGTGACACTTGACTTCTTTCCATGACAGCATACTCAGGTAGGCTCAGGAGTGTGCACTGAGTCTGAAACAATGTTTGTAACAATGTTATACGCATAGTGCACAATATACATGCACGTTCCTTTGCATAGTATGGTATGCTCTCATGGAAGGTTTCAACAAAGGAGACCAAGAGAAGGATGTTCATTTAATAAATAAAATAGACTGGAAAGTTTTAACAAAAATAGAGATATGAACTGAAGATAGAGAGTACACAGGTGTAATTAGTCCATTACATTTATGGTGGGTGATACATAGACTGACCCTCTAGCAGAGATGGTGGATGATACATGCACTGGCCATCTAGCAGAGGTGGTAGGTGATACATGTATTGACTGTCTAGGAGAGGTGGTAGGTGATACATGGACTGATCGCCTAGCAGAGATGATACGTTATACATGTACTGACTGTCTAGAAGAGATGGTAGGTTTTACATAGACTGACTGTCTAGCAGAGATGGTAGTGATACATTGACTGACCGCCTAGCAGAGATGGTAGGTGATAAATGGACTGTCTAGGAGAGATGGTAAGTGAAACATGGACTGACCGCCTAGCAGAAATAGTAGGTTATGCATGGACTGACTGTCTAGCAGAGATGGCAGTGATGTATGGACTGACTGTCTAGCAGAGATGGTAGGTGATGGTAGGTGATACATGGACTATCTAGCAGAGATGGTAGGTGACACATGGACTGACTATCAGAATGGCAAGTTATACATGGACTGAGTGTCTAGCAGAGATGGTAGGTGATACATGGTCTGACTGTCTAGCAGAGATGGTAGGTAATACATGGACTGTCTAGCAGAAATGGTATGTACCAGTTTGTAAATGTGTGACTGAACACCCCTGAAATCTATGGTGCTTTGGATCTGCATATTTTGAGAGATGGTATGTGATACATGGACTTTCTAGCAAAGATGGTAGGTGATACATGGACTGTCCGTCTAGCAGAAGTTGTAGGTGACACATGGACTGACTGTCTAGCAGAGATGGTAGGTGATACATGGAGTGACAGTTTAGCAGAGATGGTAGGTGATAAATGGACTGTCTAGCAGAGGTAGTGGGCAATACATGGACTGACAGTCTAGCAGAGGTAGTGGGTGATACATGGATTGACAGTCAAGCAGAGATGGTAGGTGATACATGGACTGACAGTCTAGCAGAGATGGCAGGTGTTACATGGACTGTCCGTCTAGCAGAAGTTGTAGGAGATACATGGACTGACCATATAGCAAAGGTTGTAGCTGATACATGAACTGATTTTCTAGCAAAGGTGGTGGATGATATATGGACTGACTGTCTAGCAGAGATGGTAGGTGAATAAACACCCCTGAAATCTATGGTGCTTTGGATCTGCATATTTTGAGATATGGTATGTGATACATGGACTTTCTAGCAAAGATGGTAGGTGATACATGGACTGACAGTCTGCCAGAGATGGTAGATGTTACATGGACTGTCCATCTAGCATAAGTTGTAGGTGACACATGGACTGACTGTCTAGCAGAGAGGGTAGGTGATACATGGACTGACCATCTAGCAGAGGTGATAGGTGATACATGGACTGACAGTCTAGCATAGATGGTAGGTGATAAATGGACTGTCTGATTGTCTAGCAGAGATGGTAGGTGATACATGGTCTGATTGTCTAGCAGAGGTGGTAAGTGATACATGGACTGACATATAGCAGAGGTGGTAGGTGATACATGGTCTGATTGTCTAGCAGAGGTGGTAGGTGATACATGGTCTGATTGTCTAGCAGATGTGGTAGGTGATACATGGTCTGATTGTCTAGCAGAGGTGGTAGGTGATACATGGTCTGATTGTCTAGCAGAGGTGGTAGGTGATACATGGTCCGATTGTCTAGCAGAGGTGGTAGGTCATACATGGACTGATTGTCTAGCAGAGGTGGTAGGTGATACATGAACTGATTGTCTAGCAGAGGTGGTAGGTGATACATGGTCTGATTGTCTAGCAGAGGTGGTAGGTGATACATGGACTCATTGTCTAGCAGAGGTGGTAGGTGATACATGGTCTGATTATCTAGCAGAGGTGGTAAGTGATACATGGTCTGATTGTCTAGCAAAGGTGGTAGGTGATACATGGACTGATTGTCTAGCAGAGGTGGTAGGTGATACATGGTCTAATTGTCTAGCAGAGGTGGTAGGTGATACATGGACTGATTGTCTAGCAGAGGTGGTAGGTGATACATGGTCTAATTGTCTAGCAGAGGTGGTAGGTGATACATGGTCTAATTGTCTAGCAGAGGTGGTAGGTGATACATGGACTGATTGTCTAGCAGGGATGGTAGGTGATACATGGTCTGATTGTATAACAGAGATGGTAGGTAATACATGGTCTGATTGTCTAGCAGAGGTGGTAGGTGATACATGGTCTGATTGTCTAGCAGAGGTGGTAGGTGATACATGGTCTGATTGTCTAGCAGAGGTGGTAGGTGATACATGGTCTGATTGTCTAGCAGAGGTGGTAGGTTTCGGTGATACATGGTCTGATTATCTAGCAGAGGTGGTAGGTGATACATGGTCTGATTGTCTAGCAGAGCTGGTAGGTGATACATGGTCTTATTGTCTAGCAGAGGTGGTAGGTCATACATGGTCTGATTGTCTAGCAGAGGTGGTAGGTGATATATGGTCTGATTGTCTAGCAGAGGTGGTAGGTGATACATGGTCTGATTGTCTAGCAGAGGTGGTAGGTGATACATGGTCTGATTATCTAGCAGAGGTGGTAGGTGATACATGGTCTGATTGTCTAGCAGAGCTGGTAGGTGATACATGGTCTGATTGTCTAGCAGAGGTGGTAGGTCATACATGGTCTGATTGTCTAGCAGAGGTGGTAGGTGATACATGGTCTGATTGTCTAGCAGAGGTGGTAGGTGATACATGGTCTGATTGTCTAGCAGATGTGGTAGGTCATACATGGTCTGATTGTCTAGCAGAGGTGGTAGGTGATACATGAACTGATTGTCTAGCAGAGGTGGTAGGTGATACATGGTCTGATTGTCTAGCAGAGGTGGTAGGTCATACATGGTCTGATTGTCTAGCAGAGGTGGTAGGTCATACATGGTCTGATTGTCTAGCAGAGGTGGTAGGTCATACATGGTCTGATTGTCTAGCAGAGGTGGTAGGTGATACATGGACTGACATATAGCAGAGGTGGTAGGTGATACATGGTCTGATTGTCTAGCAGAGGTGGAAGGTGATACATGGACTGATTGTCTAGCAGAGGTGGTAGGTGATACATGGACTGACATAGCAGAGGTGGTAGGTGATACATGGTCTGATTGTCTAGCAGAGGTGGTAGGTGATACATGGACTGACACAGCAGAGGTGGTAGGTGATACATGGTCTGATTGTCTAGCAGAGGTGGTAGGTGATACATGGACTGACATAGCAGAGGTGGTAGGTGATACATGAACTGATTGTCTAGCAGAGGTGGTAGGTGATACATGAACTGATTGTCTAGCAGAGGTGGTAGGTGATACATGGACTGATTGTCTAGCAGAGGTGGTAGGTGATACATTGTCTGATTGTCTAGCAGAGGTGGTAGGTCATACATGGACTGACATATAGCAGAGGTGGTAGGTGATACATTGTCTGATTGTCTAGCAGAGGTGGTAGGTCATACATGGACTGACATATAGCAGAGGTGGTAGGCAATACATGGTCTGATTGTCTAGCAGAGGTGGTAGGTGATACATGGACCGATTGTCTAGCAGAGGTGGTAGGTGATACATGGTCTGATTGTCTAGCAGAGGTGGTAGGTGATACATGGACCTATTGTCTAGTAGAGGTGGTAGGATGGAGAACACGGACTGGGATGCATCTGCCATATGTTAAAGCTCTTCTGAGAATCAAGTAAGATTAGGATTTTTATATAGGCAGCAAATGAGCTATGAGTTTTATACAACATAGAATCCAGTTATCTCCGTACAACTGTATCATTTTACTGAAAAACATATGAATGAATGAATGAATAAATAACCATCTTTTTTAAATGTATTTTTAAACTAATGTATCTGTTAACATTGCTGTGAAACCTGACTTTATTTGCAGCCTATTCTCACATACACAATCACCTTTAAAAATGTGTAAAACAGTAAACCCCATAAGCAAACACAAAATGATGCCAATATATCCATATTACCCATGAGCTAAGGTTTTTAACATCTAATATTGTGGATTAAATAAATTGCAAAAATGAACTGTTATATAGATAAATGTTGTGTTAACTTATTGTACAAAAAAACCTTCACATTTTTGGATGCAGCCAAATGTGAATGATAAAACATATTATTAGTTATTCCCTGAATAAAATTATGCTGTGCCTACTCAGATAGAAGAATCCCAGAAGAGCCTTAAAGGGACGTGAAACCTAATTTTTTTTTTCTTTCTTTCATTATTTAGAAAGAGCATGCAATTTTGAACAACTTTCTAATTTACTTCTATTATCTAATTTGCTTCATTCTCTTGATATACTTTGCTGAAAAGCATATCTAGAAAGGATAAGTAGCTGCTGATTGGTTGCCCGCACATAGATGCCTCGTGGGATTGGCTCATCCATGTGCATTGCTATTTCTTCAACAAAGGAAGGATATGTAAAAATAACTCAAATTAGATAATAGAAATAAATTGGAATGTTGTTTAAAATTGTATTACCTACTTGAAACATGAAAGAAAATGTTGGGGTTTAGTGTCCCTTTAACATATGGAAACACAACTCGTGCACCTCAAACAAGAGGATCTATGTAAAAGGAAGATTTAAAAAGATACCTGAGAAGACTGAAATGGCTCACATAACAATGCATTATACCCTGTTCTTGCAGTCAAGGGGTTAAACCCCTTGCATACACTTATGAAAACAGTCATGCTTAAACATTTTCTAAAATTGTAAGTGGCTTAAATTGAACTGCAGAATTTTTGTAGAATGACATATTTTAATGTATCTCAGAGCAGATTTAATCATCCTGGGGTTTTTTTTCTGGGTAAATAGAATATTCGCTGTGTGTCTACAGTTGAAACCCAGAGTCTTTGGCTGCAAACTGCTGAATTTTCTCATGACATAAAAGCTGGTTTATTGTAGTTTATATATAAATAGGGTTTTCCCTTGATGTGGCTTCTGCACATTTCAAAACAAAAACACAACTAGAAATATTAGCCTCCGGTCTCTGGTCTCCAGAAGCTCCTGCAGGAGATCTGGAACAAATCGGAAAACAGTTGAAATAAACAGAACATTATGCATGGAAATGTGTTACATTCTGGCTGCAGCCCACACACCAAATAACCCAAGGGCACCTGTAAACTAGTATACAGAGCAAGAGAGGGATATGTGTTAAACAGAGAGTTCTACTTAGACTTCTCTATCTATTGTGAGCCTACACAGATAATCACCGCTTGTTGAAACAAACTGAAGTAACACAATAAACACATGGAACCACAGCTAATCACTGCTTGTTGGGACCAGAAGCTGAAACAATCTGAAGTAACACAATAAACACATGGAACCACAGCTAATCACCGCTTGTTGGAACCAGAAGCTGAAACAATCTGAAGTAACACAATAAACACATAGAACCACAGCTAATCACCGCTTGTTGGAACAGAAGCTGCAAGAATCTGAAGTAACACAATAAACACATGAAACCACAACTAATCACCGCTTGTTGGAACAGAAGCTGAAACAATCTGAAGTAAAGAAATGAACATATGGAAACCACAGCTAATCACTGCTTCTTGGAACAGAAGCTGAAACAATCTGAAGTAACACAATAAACACATAGAACCACAGCTAATCACCACTTGTTGGAAAAAGAAGCTGATATAGACTGAAATAACACAATAAACACACAGAACCACAGCTAATCACCGTTTGTTGGAACAGAAGCTGCAAGAATCTGAAGTAACACAATAAACACACAGAACCACAGCTAATCACCGCTTGTTGGAACCAGAAGCTGAAACAATCTGAAGTAACACAATAAACACATGGAACCACAGCTAATCACCTCTTGTTGGAACCAGAAGCTAAAACAATCTGAAGTAACACAATAAACACACAGAACCACAGATAATCACTGCTTGTTGGAACAGAAGCTGCAAGAATCTGAAGTAAGACAATAAACACACAGAACCACAGATAATCAGTGCTTGTTGGACCAGAAGCTGAAACAATCTGAAGTAACACAATAAACACACAGAACCACAGCTAATCACCGCTTATTGGAACAGAAGCTGAAACAATCTGAAGTAACACAATAAACACATGGAACCACAGCTAATCACCGCTTGTTGGAACCAGAAGCTGAAACAATCTGAAGTAACACAATAAACACATGGAACCACAGCTAATCACCACTTGTTGGAACCAGAAGCTGAAACAATCTGAAGTAACACAATAAACACACAGAACCACAGCTAATCACCTCTTGTTGGCACCAGAAGCTGAAACAATCTGAAGTAACACAATAAACACACAGAACCACAGATAATCACCGCTTGTTGGAACAGAAGCTGCAAGAATCTGAAGTAACACAATAAACACACAGAACCACAGCTAATCACCGCTTGTTGGAACAGAAGCTGAAACAATCTGAAGTAACACAATAAACACATAGAACCACAGCTAATCACTGCTTGTTAGAACAGAAGCTGAAACAATCTGAAGTAACACAATAAACACACAGAACCTCAGCTAATCACTGCTTGTTGGAACCAGAAGCTGAAACAATCTGAAGTAACACAATAAACACAATAAACACATGGAACCACAGCTAATCACCGCTTGTTGGGACCAGAAGCTGCAAGAATCTGAAGTAACACAATAAACACATGGAACCACAACTAATCAATGCTTGTTGGGACCAGAAGCTGAAACAAACTGAAGTAACCCAATAAACACATGGAACCACAGTTAATCAACGCATGATGGGACCAGAAGCTGAAGCAATCTGAAGTAACACAATAAACACACAGAACCACAGCTAATCACCGCTTGTTGGAACAGAAGCTGCAAGAATCTGAAGTAACACAATAAACACACAGAACCACAGCTAATCACCGCTTGTTGGAACAGAAGCTGAAACAATCTGAAGTAACACAATAAACGCATAGAACCACAGCTAATCACCGCTTGTTGGAACAGAAGCTGAAACAATCTGAAGTAACACAATAAACACAATAATCACATGGAACCACAGCTAATCACCGCTTGTTGGGACCAGAAGCTGCAAGAATCTGAAGTAACACAATAAACAAATGGAACCACAACTAATCACTGCTTGTTGGGACCAGAAGCTGAAACAAACTGAAGTAACCCAATAAACACATGGAACCACAGTTAATCACCGCTTGTTGGAACAGAAGCTGCAAGAATCTGAAGTAACACAATAAACACACAGAACCACAACTAATCACCTCTTGTTGGAACAGAAACTGCAAGAATCTGAAGTAACACAATAAACACACAGAACCACAACTTATCACCGCTTGTTGGAACAGAAGCTGCAAGAATCTGAAGTAACACAATAAACACATAGAACCACAGCTAATCACCGCTTGTTGGAACAGAAGCTACAAGAATCTGAAGTAACACAATAAACACAC
Source organism: Bombina bombina (assembly GCF_027579735.1). Lineage (NCBI taxonomy): Eukaryota > Metazoa > Chordata > Amphibia > Anura > Bombinatoridae > Bombina > Bombina bombina. The sequence goes on from NC_069502.1 coordinate 1,221,146,028, forward strand.
AGAACCACAACTAATCACCTCTTGTTGGAACAGAAGCTGCAAGAATCTGAAGTAACACAACACACAGAACCACAACTAATCACCGCTTGTTGGAACAGAAGCTGCAAGAATCTGAAGTAACACAATAAACACACAGAACCACAACTAATCACCTCTTGTTAGAACAGAGGCTGCAAGAATCTGAAGTAACACAATAAACACATGGAACCACAGCTAATCACCGCTTGTTGGAACAGAAGCTGAAACAATCTGAAGTAACACAATAAACACATGGAACCACAGCTAATCACCGCTTATTGGAACAGAAGATACAAGAATCTGAAGTAACACAATAAACACATGGAACCACAACTAATCACGCATGTTGGAACAGAAGCTGCAAGAATCTGAAGTAACACAATAAACACATGGAACCACAACTAATCACCACTTGTTGGAACAGAAGCTGCAAGAATCTGAAGTAACATAATAAACACATGGAACCACAGCTAATCACCACTTGTTGGAACATAAGCTGCAAGAATCTGAAGTAAGACAATAAACACATGGAACCACAGCTAATCACTGCTTGTTGGAACAGAAGCTGCAAGAATCTGAAGTAAGACAATAAACACATGGAACCACAGCTAATCACCGCTTGTTGGAACAGAAGCTGCAAGAATCTGAAGTAACACAATAAACACATGGAACCACAGCTAATCACCGCTTGTTGGAACAGAAGCTGCAAGAATCTGAAGTAACACAATAAACACACACAACCACAGCTAATCACCGCTTGTTGGAACATAAGCTGATATAGACTGAAATAACATAACACATGAAACCACAGCTTAGGAGAACCAGCACAAGGAAAATTGTCCCTTCACATATAATAACTAAATATAATATAATCATGACCAGGAACATATATGCCCTATATAGTTAATCACTGCTTGGGAGAATCATTATCAGGAACATATATAACCTCTATAGTTTATCACTGCTTGGGAGAATCATTACCAGGAACATATATAACCGCTATAGTTTATCACTTCTTGGGAGAATCATTATCAGGAACACATGTGACCTCTATAGTTTATCACTGCTTGGGAGAATCATTACCAGGAACATATGTGACCTCTATAGTTTATCACTGCTTAGGGTAATCATGACTAGGATGATACCTCTATAGTTTATCACTGCTTGGGAGAATCATTATCAGGAACATATATGACATCTATAGTTAATCACTGCTTAGGATAATCATGACTAGGTATATACAGTATGTGACCTCTATAGTTAATCACTGCTTAGGATAATCATGACTAGGTATATACAGTATGTGACCTCTATAGTTAATCACTGCTTGGGAAAATCATGACCAGGAACATATATAACATCTATAGTTAATCACTGCTTAGGATAATCATGACTAGGTATATACAGTATGTGACCTCTATAGTTAATCACTGCTTAGGATAATCATGACTCAGTATATACAGTATGTGACCTCTATAGTTAATCACTGCTTGGGAAAATCATGACCAGGAACATATATAACATCTATAGTTAATCACTGCTTGGGAAAATCATGACCAGGAACATATATAACATCTATAGTTAATCACTGCTTGGGAAAATCATGACCAGGAACATATATAACATCTATAGTTAATCACTGCTTAAGATAATCATGACTAGGTATATACAGTAATTGTGACCTCTATAGTTAATCACTGCTTGGGAGAATCGTGGCCAGGAATATATATAACCTCTATAGTTAATTACTGCATGGGAGAATCATGACCAGGAACATATATAACATCTATAGTTAATCACTGCTTAGGATAATCATGACTAGGTATATACAGTAATTGTGACCTCTATAGTTAATTACTGCATGGGAAAATCATAACCAGGAACATATATGACCTCTATAGTTTATCACTGCTTAGGAGAAAATAAGCACCTAGTACATTACAAATTAAGTGCTGGGGAAAACAAGCACTTGGGACTGATAGTAGCTTCTCAGTTTGAGCCTTCAGAGCTCATCACTGTTTCCTGGTAACCTAGATAGCCAGTGTGAGCAATACCCAAGGAAAGGGGCATTGTATGTAAGACGCACAGGCAAGCTAGGTTGTGTCTGGGCTGGCAGCTACACTTATTAGATAATTAGTCACTAACAAATTTGAGACTTTTTTAAAAAAAAATCTTTCGTGACACTTCTCAGTCTCCCAGCAGATCACTAAACGTAAAAAAAAAAAGAGACTGGCATGAAAAGTCTGGGCGCCTGGCACAGGTAAGGTTTTGGATGCTACAATACTAACGGCTAGATTTAGAGTTTGGCGTTAGCCGTCAAAACCAGCGTTAGAGGCTCCTAACGCTGGTTTTGGGCTACTGCTGGTATTTAGAGTCAGTCAGGAAAGGGTCCAACGCTCACTTTGCAGCCGTGACTTTTCCATACCGCAGATCCCCTTACGTCAATTGCGTATCCTATCTTTTCAATGGGATCTTTCTAATGCTGGTATTTAGAGTCTTGGCTGAAGTGAGAAATCTAATGACAAGACTCCAGCCGCAGAAAAAAGTCAGTAGTTAAGAGCTTTCTGGGCTAACGCCGGTTCATAAAGCTCTTAACTACTGTGCTCTAAAGTACACTAACAACCATAAACTACCTATGTACCCCTAAACCGAGGTCCCCCCACATCGCCGCCACTCTATTAAAATTTTTTAACCCCTAATCTGCCGCTCCGTACAACGCCGCAACCTACGTTATCCCTATGAACCTCTAATCTGCTGCCCCTAACACCGCCGACCCCTATATTATATTTATTAACCCCTAATCTGCCGCCCCCAACATCACCTCCACCTACCTACAATTATTAACCCCTAATCTGCCGACCGGACCTCACCGCTACTATAATAAATGTATTAACCCCTAATCCGCCTTACTCCCGCCTCAATAACCCTATAATAAATAGTATTAACCCCTAATCTGCCCTCCCTAACATCGCCGACACCTAACTTCAAGTATTAACCCCTAATATGCCGACCGGACCTCACCGCTACTCTAATAAATGTATTAACCCCTAAAGCTAAGTCTAACCCTAACCCTAACACCCCCCTAAATTAAATATAATTTAAATCTATCGAAATAAATTAACTCTTATTAAATAAATTATTCCTATTTAAAGCTAAATACTTACCTGTAAAATAAACCCTAATATAGCTACAATATAAATTATAATTATATTGTAGCTATTTTAGGATTTATATTTATTTTACAGGCAACTTTGTATTTATTTTAACCAGGTACAATAGCTATTAAATAGTTAATAACTAATAGCTACCTAGTTAAAATAATTACAAAATTACCTGTAAAATAAATCCTAACCTAAGTTACAATTAAACCTAACACTACACTATCAATAAATTAATTAAATAAAATACCTACAATTATCTACAATTAAACCTAACACTACACTATCAATAAATTAATTAAATACAATACCTACAAATAAATACAATTAAATAAACTAACTAAAGTACAAAAAATAAAAAAAGCTAAGTTACAAAAAATAAAAAAAATAAGTTACAAACATTTTAAAAATATTACAACAATTTTAAGCTAATTACACCTAATTTAAGCCCCCTAATAAAATAACAAAGCCCCACGAAATAAAAAAATGCCCTACCCTATTCTAAATTAAAAAAGTTCAAAGCTCTTTTACCTTACCAGACCTTAAAAGGGCCTTTTGTGGGGCATGCCCCAAAGAAAACTGCTCTTTTGCCTGTAAAAGAAAAATACAACCCCCCCCCAACATTAAAACCCACCACCCACATACCCCTAATCTAACCCAACCCCCCCAAATAAACCTAACACTACCCCCCTGAAGATCATCCTACCTTGAGTCGTCTTCACTCAGCCGAGCCACCGATGGAACCGAAGAGGAGATCCGGAGCGGCAGAAGTGACCCTCCAAGGGGCGCTGAAGAAGTCTTCCATCCGATGAAGTGATCCTCCAGGCGGCGCTGAAGAAGTCTTCCATCCCGGCAATGTCATCTTCCAAGCGGGGTCTTCAATCTTCTTCTTCAAGGTCCATCTTCATTCCGCCGACGCGGAACATCCTTCTTCCCCGACGGACTACCGACGAATGAAGGCTCCTTTAAAGGACGTCATCCAAGATGGCGTCGCTCAAATTCCGATTGGCTGATAGGATTCTATCAGCCAATCGGAATTAAGGTAAGAAAATTCTGATTGGCTGATGGAATCAGCCAATCAGATTCAAGTTCAATCCGATTGGCTGATCCAATCACATTGAGCTTGCATTCTATTGGCGAGCTCAATCTGAATGGCTGATTGGATCAGCCAATCGGATTGAACTTGAATCTGATTGGCTGATTCCATCAGCCAATCAGAATTTTCCTACCTTAATTCCGATTGGCTGATAGAATCCTATCAGCCAATCGGAATTCGAGGGACACCATCTTGGATGACGTCCCTTAAAGGAGCCTTCATTCGCCGGTAGTCCGTCGGGGAAGAAGGATGTTCCGCGTCGGCGGAATGAAGATGGATCCTGAAGAAGATCACTTCATCGGATGGAAGACTTCTTCAGCGCCCCTTGGAGGATCACTTCTGCCGCTCCAGATCTCCTCTTCGGTTCCATCGGTGGCTCGGCTGAGTGAAGACGACTCAAGGTAGGATGATCTTCAGGGGGGTAGTGTTAGGTTTATTTAAGGGGGGTTTGGGTTAGATTAGGGGTATGTGGGTGGTGGGTTTTAATGTTGGGGGGGTTGTATTTTTCTTTTACAGGCAAAAGAGCAGTTTTCTTTGGGGCATGCCCCACAAAAGGCCCTTTTAAGGGCTGGTAAGGTAAAAGAGCTTTGAACTTTTTTAATTTAGAATAGGGTAGGGCATTTTTCTATATTGGGGGGGGGGTTTGTTATTTTATTAGGGGGCTTAAATTTGGTGTAATTAGCTTAAAATTGTTGTAATATTTTTAAAATGTTTGTAACTTATTTTTTTATTTTTTTAACTTAGCTTTTTATATTTTTGTACTTTATGTAGTTTATTTAATTGTATTTATTTATTTGTAGGTATTGTATTTAACCCTTTAAGGACACAGCTTTCAGTTTGCTCAATTGTTTTATGACGGAAAAATTCCGTCATATGTCCTTAAGAGGTTAATTAATTTATTGATAGTGTAGTGTTAGGTTTAATTGTAACTTAGGTTAGGATTTATTTACAGGTGATTTTGTAATTATTTTAACTAGGTAGCTATTAAATAGTTATTAACTATTTAATAGCTATTGTACCTGGTTAAAATAAATACAAAGTTGCCTGTAAAATAAATATAAATCCTAAAATAGCTACAATATAATTATAATTTATATTGTAGCTATATTAGGGTTTATTTTACAGGCAAGTATTTAGCTTTAAATAGGAATAATTTATTTAATAAGAGTTAATTTATTTCGTTAGATTTAAATTATATTTAACTTAGGGGGTGTTAGGGTTAAGGTTAGACTTAGCTTTAGGGGTTAATACATTTATTAGAATAGCGGTGAGGTCCGGTCGGCCGATTAGGGGTTAATACTTAAAGTGAGGTGTCAGCGATGTTAGGGAGGGCAGATTAGGGGTTAATACTATTTATTATAGGGTTATTGAGGCAGGAGTGAGGCGGATTAGGGGTTAATACATTTATTATAGTAGCGGTGAGGTCCGGTCAGCAGATTAGGGGTTAATAATGGAGGCGACGTTGGGGGCAGCAGATTAGAGGTTCATAGTGATAACGTAGGTTGCGGCGGTGTGGCGGCGATGTGGGGGGACCTCGGTTTAGGGGTACATAGGTAGTTTATGGGTGTTAGTGTACTTTAGAGCACAGTAGTTAAGAGCTTTATGAACTGGCGTTAGCCCAGAAAGCTCTTAATTCCTGACTTTTTTCTGCGGCTGGAGTCTTGTCGTTAGATTTCTAACGCTCACTTCAGCCACGACTCTAAATACCGGCGTTAGAAAGATCCCATTGAAAAGATAGGATACGCAAATGGCGTAGGGGGATCTGCGGTATTGAAAAGTCGCGGCTGCAAAGTGAGCATTAGACCCTTTCCTGACTGACTCTAAATACCAGCGGTAACCCAAAACCAGCGTTAGGAGCCTCTAACACTGGTTTTGACGGCTAACGCTAAACTCTAAATCTAGCCGTAAATCTATCCATTAGTGTGTCTCTCACCCTAGAACAGACACTGACTGTGGATTTCCCACACAGCTCAGCAAAAGAGCTTTCTGCATCAACCAATGAGCTGCTTCACCAGACCAGTAGTGCACAAACATGCACTTCCTGTTAGTCTGAAAATCTAAAAAGATTTATAGCAAGTTTTTTTAATGCAATAAATATTTGTATAATGTTAACATTCATGTTTAGATAATGCATGCTAGAAATGTTTTAAAGGGACAGTAAAGTCAGTTTTAAACTTAAAAGGATTGGATAGAGCATACCATTTTAAACAACTTTACAATTTAAAATCTATTATACATTTTTCTTAGTTCTCTTTGTATCATCTATTAAACAATAATCCTAGGTGAGCTCAGGAGTGTGCACGTATCCTTAGCCACCTAGCAGCAGTGTTAGTAACAATGTTTATAGAATTATTATACATAGATACAAACAAAACACAATGCTATAGAATGCTACAGACACTACTGCAGCAGTGTTTGTAACAATGTTTATATAAATATTATACATAGATACAAACACTATGCTATAGAATGCTACAGACACTCTACTGCAGCAGTGTTTGTAACAATGTTTATAGAAATGTTATACATAGATACAAACACTATGCTATAGAATGCTACATACACTCTACTGCAGCAGTGTTTGTAACAATGTTTATAGAAATGTTATACATAGATACAAACACTATGCTATAGAATGCTACAGACACTCTACTGCAGCAGTGTTTGTAACAATGTTTATAGAAAATTTTATACATAGATACAAACACTATGCTATAGAATGCTACGGACACTCTACTGCAACAGTGTTTGTAACAATGTTTATAGAAATATTATACATAGATACAAACACTATGCTATAGAATGCTACATACACTCTACTGCAGCAGTGTTTGTAACAATGTTTATAGAAATGTTATACATAGATACAAACACTATGCTATAGAATGCTATGGACACTCTACTGCAGCAGTGTTTGTAACAATGTTTATAGAAATATTATACATAGATACAAACACTATGCTATAGAATGCTACAGACACTCTACTGCAGCAGTGTTTGTAACAATGTTTATAGAAATGTTATACATAATTACAAACACTATGCTATAGAATGCTACAGACACTCTACTGCAGCAGTGTTTGTAACAATGTTTGTAGCATTCTATAGAATAGTGTTTGTAACTATGTATAACATTTCTATAAACATTGTTACAAACACTGCTGCAGTAGAGTGTCTGTAGCATTCTATAGAATAGTGTTTGTAACTATGTATAACATTTCTATAAACATTGTTACAAACACTGCTGCAGTAGAGTGTCTGTAGCATTCTATAGAATAGTGTTTGTAACTATGTATAACATTTCTATAGACACTCTACTGCAGCAGTGTTTGTAACAATGTTTATAGAAATGTTATACATAGTTACAAACACTATGCTATAGAATGCTACAGACACTCTACTGCTGCAGTGTTTGTAGCAATGTTGATAGAAATGTTATACATAGTTACAATACAGGGCCGCCATCAGGGGGTGACATGGGTGACTCCTGTCAGGGGCCCAATGGGCCATGGGGGCCCCATGAGGCAAGAAGTAAAAAAAAAAAAAAAAAATTAAATTTTGGCAGCCACCAGTGGGTACTACAGCAGAGTGCTAATTGAGCATGGGAAATGTCATTACAAGGAGTAAAGTATTAGCATTTGAGAGGATTTCTGAGTGTGTACTAAACCACTATGCACAGGGTGAGACAGACTTGGCACTTTGTACAGTGTGTGCCTGAGTCAGACAGCAGATCACTTTCATTTGCAGAGGAGGTAGGACTTATTTAGCAAGTGTTTTTTTATTTATTTGTGCAATTTTTGATTGTAACTTCAGTGTGGTAGTAGTTGTATGGTGGGGCCAGGGGTCCATAAAAATATATTTTTTTTGTAGCAGTGTATTTATGATTATTTGACTATGCAGTAGAAATTCTATGTTTAAAACCATGCAGAAATGTTTCCTCCTCAATAAACAAATGTAGGTGCCCTTTTGGCAGATATGCATTTATTTATATATATATATATATACATATATATATATATATATATATATATATATATATATAATACATTCCAGTTTACTGCCCCTTTATGCAAGGGCTTTCCAGATGCAAGGAGGCATTTTATCTAAGATTTTTACATCTGCATAAAATGTTATACTCTCAGACTAAGATTGCTCAGTGTTTGCAATGAGACAGGTTATTAGTTTACACTACAGCTGACTTAATTTTGAAATACATACCAACAAGCGTAAATCCTGCATTTAGCCAGATCTAATGGTATAAGTACCACAGCTTATGGTTTCACCAAGACCATATAGAGTACAGCATTTTCAAAATCCATATTTGAAGTGGTGCTCTTGGTTGGGGAAATGGCGGAAAAACAAACAAACATATGCCAACCTTTTAAAAGTACTTTTCTTCATCTAGCCACCAGATTATTAATGTACAATTTTCAATTCACTGAATTATTTTTGTTTACACATTTACAAATATGATTCTTTAAAAAGTGATCTCTTAATTTCTGCAGTTGTCTGTTCCTTTTTAGGACATTTTGACCTTACTACTGATTATTCACATCTTTCTATAGACTTTGAGACTAATGAGACCTTTACGGAAGTCACCAATCCACCACTTAACCTTTAAATTATTGTTTAGGCAGTTCAGGAAGGGTCCTTTCAGCCACTGCATGCTGTTGTCATTTTGTTGGCATCTTCCTTTACAAAAAGATAATCAGAACTCCATATTTTGTTTTCTAAATCTCCTTTTTTTTTTACAAAACTGTAGTCTACCTCATTACTTGTCAGGTCAATGTAAACAAGTGCTGAGTGTCTGTTTGGGTGTCTGTGTCTGAGTGTGTTTCTTTGCGTGTCTGCTAGAGTGTCTATATGTGAATCCTTATGTGTGAGTGTGTCTGTGTGTTTCAGTGTATGAGTGTGTCTGTGTGTTTGTATGTTACTACGTTTACAACATTTCCAAGTTTAAATAGACACTTAAGAATAAAGTGCATATACGTTTTAGTCACTTGGTCAAAAATTGCACATGTCAAAGGGGGGGGGCTGAACAATGGTTAAGTCAGGGGCCCCAAAATTTCTAGTGGTGGCCCTGGTTACAAACACTATGCTATAGAATGCTACAGACACTCTACGGCAGCAGTGTTTGTAACAATGTTTATAGAAATGTTATACATAGTTACAAACACTATGCTATAGAATTCTACAGACACTCTACTGCAGCAGTGTTTGTAACAATGTTTATAGAAATATTATACATAGTTACAAACACTATGCTATAGAATTCTACAGACACTCTACTGCAGCAGTGTTTGTAACAATGTTTGTAGCATTCTATAGCATAGTGTTTGTAACTATGTATAACATTTCTTTAAACATTGTTACAAACACTGTTGCCGTAGAGTGTCTGTAGCATTCTATAGCATAGTGTTTGTAACTATGTATAACATTTCTATAGACACTCTACGGCAGCAGTGTTTGTAACAATGTTTATAGAAATGTTATACATAGTTACAAACACTATGCTATAGAATGCTACAGACACTCTACTGCAGCAGTCTTTGTAACAATGTTTATAGAAATGTTATACATAGTTACAAACACTATGCTATAGAATGCTACAGACACTCTATAACATTTCTATAAACATTGTTACAAACACTGCTGCTGTTGTAGAGTGTCTGTAGCATTCTATAGCATAGTGTTTGTAACTATGTATAAAATTTCTATAAACATTGTTACAAACACTGCTGCAGTACATAGTTACAAACACTATGCTATAGAATGCTACAGACACTCTACTGCAGCAGTGTTTGTAACAATGTTTATAAAAAAAGCTATACATAGTTACAAACACTATGCTATAGAATGCTACAGACACTCTACGGCAGCAGTGTTTGTAACAATGTTTATAGAAATGTAATGTGTTTGTAACAATGTTTATAGAAATGTTATACATAGTTACAAACACTATGCTATAGAATTCTACAGACACTCTACTGCAGCAGTGTTTGTAACAATGTTTGTAGCATTCTATAGCATAGTGTTTGTAACTATGTATAACATATCTATAAACATTGTTACAAACACTGCTGCCATAGAGTGTCTGTAGCATTCTATAGCATAGTGTTTGTAACTATGTATAACATTTCTATAGACACTCTACGGCAGCAGTGTTTGTAACAATGTTTATAGAAATGTTATACATAGTTACAAACACTAAGCTATAGAATGCTACAGGCACTCTACTGCAGCAGTGTTTGTAACAATGTTTATAGAAATGTTATACATAGTTACTAACGCTAAGCTATAGAATGCTACAGACACCCTACTGCAGCAGTGTTTATAACAATGTTTATAGAAATGTTATACATAGGTACAAACACTACTGCTATAGAATGCTACAGACACTACTGCAGCAGTGTTTGTATCAATGTTTATAGAAATGTTATACATAGTTACTAACACTAAGCTATAGAATGCTACAGACACTCTACTGCAGCAGTGTTTATAACAATGTTTATAGAAATGTTATACATAGGTACAAACACTATGCTATAGAATGCTACAGACTACTGCAGCAGTGTTTGTAACAATGTTTATAGAAATGTAATGTGTTTGTAACAATGTTTATAGAAATGTTATACATAGTTACAAAAACTATGCTATAGAATGCTACAGACACTCTACTGCAGCAGTGTTTCTAACAATGCTTATAGAAATGTTATACATAGTTACAAACACTATGCTATAGAATGCTACGGACACTCTACTGCAGCAGTGTTTGTTACAATGTTTATAGAAATGTTATACATAGTTATAGAATGCTACAGAATGCTACAGACACTCTACTGCAGCAGTGTTTGTAACAATGTTTATAGAAATGTTATACATAGATACAAACACTATGCTATAGAATGCTACGGACACTCTACTGCAGCAGTGTTTGTAACAATGTTTATAGAAATGTTATACATAGTTACAAACACTAAGCTATAGAATGCTACAGGCACTCTACTGCAGCAGTGTTTGTAACAATGTTTATAGAAATGTTATACATAGTTACTAACACTAAGCTATAGAATGCTACAGACACCCTACTGCAGCAGTGTTTATAACAATGTTTATAGAAATGTTATACATAGTTACAAACACTATGCTATAGAATGCTAAAGACACCCTACTGCAGCAGTGTTTGTTACAATGTTTATAGAAATGTTATACATAGTTATAGAATGCTACAGAATGCTACAGACACTCTACTGCAGCAGTGTTTGTAACAATGTTTATAGAAATGTTATACATAGATACAAACACTATGCTGTATAATGCTACAGACACTCTACTGCAGCAGTGTTTCACTGTTTGTAACAATGTTTATAGAAATGTTATACATAGTTACAAACACTATGCTATAGAATGCTACAGACACTCTACTGCAGCAGTGTTTGTAACAATGTTTATAGAAATGTTACACATAGATACAAACACTATGCTATAGAATGCTACAGACACCCTACTGCAGCAGTGTTTGTAACAATGTTTATAGAAATGTTATACATAGTTACAAACACTATGCTATAGAATTTTACAGACACTCTACTGCAGCAGTGTTTGTAACAATGTTTATAGAAATGTTACACATAGATACAAATACTATGCTATAGAATGCTACAGACACTCTACTGCAGCAGTGTTAGTAACAATGTTTATAGAAATGTTATACATAGTTACAAACACTATGCTATAGAATGCTACAGACACTCTACTGCAGCAGTGTTTGTAACAATGTTTATAGAAATGTTACACATAGATACAAACACTATGCTATAGAATGCTACAGACACCCTACTGCAGCAGTGTTTGTAACAATGTTTATAGAAATGTTATACATAGTTACAAACACTATGCTATAGAATTTTACAGACACTCTACTGCAGCAGTGTTTGTAACAATGTTTATAGAAATGTTACACATAGATACAAACACTATGCTATAGAATGCTACAGACACTCTACTGCAGCAGTGTTAGTAACAATGTTTATAGAAATGTTATACATAGTTACAAACACTATGCTATAGAATTTTACAGACACTCTACTGCAGCAGTGTTTGTAACAATGTTTATAGAAATGTTACACATAGATACAAACACTATGCTATAGAATGCTACAGACATTCTACGGCAGCAGAATTTGCAACTTTGTGTAACATTGCTATAAACACTGTTGCAAACTCTGCTTCCAGATGGCTAAGGACACATGCACACTCTTGAGCTCACATAGGATTACTCTTTAACAAAGGATGCCAAGAGAACTAAACACAATTGATAATAGAAGTACATTGGAAAGTTGTTTAGAAATGCACATTCTATCTGAATCACTAATGTTTAACTTTACTGTCCCTTTAATTTTTATATCTTTCTGTAACTTCAGCAATTGCTTTTATTCCTCCAAATAATGAGATTCTTGGCTTTTTAGCCTCCTATGCGGTCTCAGATTACACCGTGACCTACCCAGAGGCCCCTGTGTCACTGTACAGGCTTATGTAAGGGTGACAAAGCACAGGGCATTTGTCCCCTCCCACACCCTCATTCTTCATTGTATGTGAGTTGCTCATCCTCTCCCTGCAGACCCCTGAGGCAGCTGATCACTGACCCTATAGCTGTGAACAGAACATCTCTTGTCTGTGGCTTTTGGAGAAGGTCACAACAGCAGAACTGACCTCACTCAGACTGTCTGGAGACAAGGGATGATCTGCAGAGACCCCACAGCTGAAATACTACAGCCCTGTTGTGTGCTCATTAGCTATACTTGTGTGCTGGGACTATAGGAGACTCACAATGGGGTCTTTGTAACGTCACATGCGTCACATGTATTGGCAGATTAGAGAAGGCATTATACAGCAGTGGGATACACAGGGCAAAGGGCAGTGGTGATTCTGCACACCAACCCACCAGTGGCACTAATTGTATTGTACAAGAGATGATTAGCTGAGTGAGGATTACATATATAGATAGGAGTAGTTAGCCCAAGGTGATTTACAGACCTGTCCCTCCTGCACTGCTCATATTTAGTTTTCTGCTCAGCTGTTTGCCCTGATATTATAGTCTAGAACCTCCCCTAATTCAGTAGAGCATTTCATTTTAAGACCAGCAACCCGGCACTACACCAGGTCTAACCCTCGTGGGCCCTGAGCGGAAACTGCAGCTTAAACATTCAGCAGCTCTAGTTACATAGCTACTGTTACAGGGCTACTGATTGGATCAGCTGCAGTTTACGCTTGGTACTTCTACTCTGTGTTTAACCCTTTTGTGATGGCTAAACACAGAAAAAGGCATGGTCACAGGTCTTAAAATACATCCTATAGCTAATTAGAGCAGTCATTTTTCAACTGGTATGGCCCTTTAATTGCGTGGGCTGTCATTTAAATAAGATGCTCCCACATAGAAACACAAAGATCCAGTGGGGCGCTAATGCTAGCGATAAACACTACCGCTTGCCCCTGCTAAAATGAGCGCACAAATTAACATTACAAATCATTGGTAGATCAGATTTAAAAGAAAAGGTTTAGCACAGCTGACACCAGTAGCACAACCATTACTTTCAAGAGATATCATGATAAATAACGCTGATATTACAAGTTAAAAGTTATGAGTTGTGCTCAAGCAAAAAAACCAATATTGCTAGAATTAGTGTGACCTGAGACCTGAAGTACAATGTAAGGGTTAAAAAGTTTCACAAAACACATGTAAAACATATTAAAATAAGGTATTACACTGGTATGTATGTATATACACACACACGTCTAAATACGTGTATATAATATCTATATATACACTGTATGTCTACATATATGTAGAATATGGGAAAGAAAACGAGGAACTCCAAGACTCTTGCCAATGTTGGTTTATTAGAGAAATCAGTGAGAGACACAGTCACAGTGTGCAAGGATTAGACCTGACGCGTTTCCCACATGCACAAGTAGTAAGAAGTGAATACAGCACCAACAAGAGGCCAAGGGATAAATATACTCACAGAGAGATAAAAGAAGATTATTTAATGAACCATGTTAAAAAGCATCAGTAATAAAAGACTATATATAAAAAATGTAAAAAGCACATATAAATAAAATTACAAATACAGGAATATCTTACAGAAGCGGCTCAAAGGGCCAAAGCTGATAATTGCAATAAAAACAGAGGTAATAACAGGTGATCAGTGTGAGTGGTACACCAGAATAAGAGTGTATACTAATAAAACAGAATTAGCCTAAGTACAACTGTAGCAAGTGCATCAAGCAAAAAACTAATAAACAATAATACAAACAATAGTGTTCAAAATTAGTGTTACAAAAATAGTGTTCCAAAAAATAGAAAAATGCACTGCAGTGCAAAAAAGGGGGGTAGCAAAATAATTGTATAGATACAATCAAATAGTGAGTGAGTGCAAATGGATATAAAAATGCTAGCTACTTAATCCAGTGAGGTTAAGATATAATTAAATAAAATACACAATATGCAATAACATAAAAAATAAAATATAAAATATAATCCAAAAAAGTGTTCAAAAAGTTGATCAACAAATGTTAGTGAAGAACAAAAATAAGTCAATCAAAACTAAAAAATGGAAAAAATGGGTGATGAAAAGCAAGGTGAAAGTGAGGAAATTGATTCCTTCCAATGTTAGTTACTTTAACAGATCCAAATTCCTGAGTGTGGTTGCTGAAGTAGCTGATTGGATCCTAGCACCTGTCAGCTGCTCCTATGGTATCCTAAAAAGTGTCCCTGTAAAAAAAGAAATTCACAACATAGTGTATCCAATATGAGAATGAAGTAAAGATTAAAGTAATGCTTACCAATATGTCAACGCGTTTCTGCCCTCAAAAAAGGGCCTTTCTCAAGACTAGAATATTGGTAATGGCAGCTAGCCTTATATACAGTTTAGAAGTAGCCTATATGGTAGTTTAATTGATTAATTGTATTGCTTGGGCGCCAAATCCCTCCACTTCCTGTGTAACATCTAAAAGATTCCCCCATAAAGTGTAGCATCACTTCCTGTGTAACATCTAAAAGATTCCCCCATAAAGTGTAGCATCACTTCCTGTGTAACATCTAAAAGATTCCCCCATAAAGTGTAGCATCACTTCCTGTGTAACATCTAAAAGATTCCCCTCCACTTCCTGTGTAACATCTAAAAGATTCCCCCATAAAGTGTAGCATCACTTCCTGTGTAAAATCTAAAATATTCCCCTCCACTTCCTGTGTAACATCTAAAAGATTCCCCCATAAAGTGTAGTATCACTTCCTGTGTAACATCTAAAAGATTCCCCTCCACTTCCTGTGTAACATCTAAAAGATTCCCCCATAAAGTGTAGCATCACTTCCTGTGTAACATCTAAAAGATTCCCCCATATGGCAAACCGGAAGTATATAAATATTCCTGGATTAATTTTATACATATCTAAATATATAGGTCATTCAAAAGGCATGTATATGGCCTTAGATTTATCCAGTTGTTTCTTTCTCAATTGCCGGTATCTTTGTTTTGGCTTACCAGTTTCAAGCCCAATATCGGAGCTACCCGGTAGTGACGTAACCGTTGACGTCACTTCCAGTCCGGCGATATTACATAGACAAGCCGCTAGCAACATTAGCATGCTGTACAATGCTAATATATGCGACTGTCAGTTACGCCTCCCATCTAGTATATTAAATCCTTAGAGAGCCCTGGGGATAAAGATGTCAGAACAATGCCCACCAATGTGTCAATAAAGGGGATAAGTGTCAAGGCACTATTGGCCCCCAAACGTTATAACGATAGATAAAGGCTATGTAATCACAAACATTGAGATTTACAAAAAACTAACACATATTTTATGTCAGTGGGACAAAGGAAACAATAAAAACAATAACGGCAAGTATTTTTGGAAATTAAATAACGGTTTTGTTATCTATTTCTCTTAAGTCCAAAGGGGTCAGATAATATTTTCTTTCTATAGCCATATTTTATATATCCATCATTACATTAGTAGATGGATTGAATGATCTCAAATATTATAATATGTGTTAACATATTGTCAAAGTGTGTTTAAGATACACTGGTAATGGATTAAGTGATCTTAAATATTATAATATGTGTTAAGATATTGTTAAAATATTTTGAGATATGTTTGACATTTCATAAAGAGAAGAGAAGTTGCATATACTTTTATGGATCCTTCAATGTCATTGAGCCATGCTCAGATGGTAAGATCTCGCATATTTATAAGAAATAAAGTTATTTTAATTTATTTAAAAAAAGATCAGAATCATAGTGAGAGGAGGAAGAAATTAACCTGTGATGAATTATTTACAGAGGGCAAACTGCTTAGTTATTAAAAAAGTCCTAGAATGTATTTATATATATATATATATATATATATATCGTTTGCTCCAAAAATTGAGCATAGAGAATACAAAGTCCCAATAGAAACAATTTGGACTTAGTTGTCCATCTATCTGATATGTAAAATTAGTTATATGTATATAAAGATATAGATAAAACCAGGACATGGTATCTCATATTTAGCGAGAAATAAAAGGGATATGTACCTGATTCTGGTCGCATAAATATATTAGATTACAACGCCATCATAGTAATTGAATAAGGAAACTAGTGATAGCTGGACAAGTCCAGTGTATAAATTTCTATGTCAGAGAAAGAAACATACAAGTGTATGCTCATGAATGTAATTAAGGGTATATATATAAAAGGGTATATAAGTAGGAAACAGTCTACATTTGCTGTTTAATAGTTGAGAACTAGAACAATAGAGGAAAATAGAGGAAAAAGCCTTCTTCTTATGTTCATAGGATAACTGTATAGATGTCCACACTAATTGCTTAGAAGGTTGAATCTACAAAACCTCCTTTTAAATCATTCTAACCCACAATTATATAGTATTGTGGAGCTTAGATTTTAATGGTGATCAGAAGATCAAACAGAAGATGGTAAACAAATATGTGGTAGGGTGAAGGGTAACCTTAAGCAGACAAAAATTGATACGCAATTAATGAGCAAAAATGGATGAACTTCTATATATTTGGGTGGAGGGCTACAATGCCTATATAATGAGACTTTGGATTGGATATATACGATACCGGACCTTCTATAAATTTAGGTCTTTATAAAGGCTAAATTGTGTAATAACCCAGAAGCTTTAAAACAGCGGGTTTATAGAATTCTAAATGATACAGCACTATCTTATAAGTCTAGCTTGTGTCTTTATATAGACTAGTTTTTCAATAGCCCAGATGATTCAAAGGTCTTTTTTTTTTTTTTTTTTTTTGTTTTTTGTTTGTTTTTAACACTATTTTTGAAACACTAATTTTGAACACTATTGTTTGTATTATTGTTTATTAGTTTTTTGCTTGATGCACTTGTTATAGTTGTACTTAGGCTAATTTTGTTTTATTAGTATACACTCTTATTCTGGTGTACCACTCACACTAATCACCTGTTATTACCTCTGTTTTTATTGTAATTATCAGCTTTGGCCCTTTGAGCCGCTTCTGTAAGATATTCCTGTATTTGTAATTTTATTTATATGTGCTTTTTACATTTTTTATATATAGTCTTTTATTACTGATGCTTTTTAACATGGTTCATTAAATAATCTTCTTTTATCTCTCTGTGGGTATATTTATCCCTTGGCCTCATGTTGGCGCTGTATTCACTTCTTACTACTTGTGCATATTTTTTGGAGGTTGGTTAGGATCTCTGTTTGGATACAGCTTGGGGATTACCTTAGCGCTTGTACACTACCCCTTTTTCGCGTTTCCCACATGCTCACATGCGCTTCATCAGAGATGTATACATGTTTATATATGTGTATATGTGTATATGTACACGAGTACAATAATAACTAAATAAGAGTACAAGAGTACAATTAGTAACTAAATAAGACTACAAGAGTACAATAATAACTAAATAACAGTACAAGAGTACAATTAGTAACTAAATAACAGTACAAGAGTACAATAGTGACTAAATAACAGTACAAGAGTACAATTAGTAACTAAATAAGACTACAAGAGTACAATAATAACTAAATAACAGTACAAGAGTACAATTAGTAACTAAATAAGAGTACAATAGTAACTAAATAACAGTACAAGAGTACCATTAGTAACTAAATAACAGTACAAGAGTAGAATAGTAACTAAATAACAGTACAAGAGTAACTAAACAGTACAAGAGTACAATTAGTAACTAAATAAGAGTACAATTAGTAACTAAATAAGAGTACAAGAGTACAATAGTAACAAAGGAAAAGTACAAGAGTACAATTAGTAACTAAATAACATTACAAGAGTACAGCAGTAACTAAATAACAGTACAAGAGTAATTAAATAACAGTACAAGAGTAACTAAATAACATTACAAGAGTACAATAATAACAATACAAGAGTACAGTAGTAACTAAATAACAGTACAAGAGTACAATTAGTATCTTAATAACAGTACAAGAGTACAATTAGTAACTAAATAAGAGTACAATTAGTAACTAAATAAGAGTACAAGAATACATTTGTAACTAAATAAAAAAGGTACAAGAGTACAATAGTAATAAAGGAAAAGTACAAGAGTACAGTAGTAACTAAATAATAGTACAAGAGTACAATAGCAACTAAATAAGAGTACACAAGTACAATAGTAATAAAGGAAGAGTACAAGAGTACAAGAGTAACTAAATAAGAGTACAATTAGTAACTAAATAAGACCACAAGAGTACAATAATAACTAAATTACAGTTCAAGAGTAATATAGTAACTAAATAAGAGTACAATAGTAACTAAGAGTACAATAGTAACTAAATAAGAGTACAAGAGTAACTAAATAACAGTACAAGAGTACAATAGTAACTACATAAGAGTACAATAGTAATTACATAAGAGTACAAGAGTACAATAGTAACTAAATAACAGTACAAGACATTAGTAACTAAATAACAGCACAATAGTAACTAAATAACAGTACAAGAGTACAATAGTAACTAAATAACAGTACAAGAGTACAATAGTAACTAAATAACAGTACAAGGCATTAGTAACTAAATAACAGCACAATAGTAACTAAATAACAGTACAAGAGTACAATAGTAACTAAATAACAGTACAAGAGTACAATAGTAACTAAAGAACAGTACAAGACATTAGTAACTAAATAACAGCACAATAGTAACTAAATAACAGTACAAGAGTACAATAGTAACTAAATAACAGTACAAGAGTACAATAATAACTAAATAACAGTACAAGAGTACAATTAGTAACTAAATAACAGTACAAGAGTACAATAATAACTAAATAACAGTACAAGAGTACAGTAGTAACTAAATAACAGTACAAGAGTACAGTAGTAACTAAATAACAGTACAATAATAACTAAATAACAGTACAAGAGTACGGTAGTAACTAACAATACAAGAGTACAATAGTAACTAAATAACAATACAAGAGTACAGTAGTAACTAAAAAACAGTACAAGAGTACAATAGTAACTAAATAAGAGTACAGGAGTACAATTAGTAACTAAATAACAGTACAAGAGTACAATAATAACTAAATAACAGTACAAGAGTACAATAATAAATAAATAACAGTACAAGCGTACAGTAGTAACTAAATAACAGTACAAGAGTACAATAATAACTAAATTACAGTACAAGAGTACAATAGTAACTAAATAACAGTACAAGAGTACAATTAGTAACCAAATAACAGTACAATAGTACAGTAGTAACTAAATAACAGTACAAGAGTACAATAGTAACTAAATAAGAGTACAAGAATACAGTATTAACTAAATAACAGTATAATAATAACTAAATAACAGTACAAGAGTACATTAGTAACTAAATAAGAGTACAAGAGTACAATAATAACTAAATAACAGTACAAGAGTACATTAGTAACTAAATAACAGTACAAGAGTACAATTAGTAACTAAATAAGAGTACAATAATAACTAAATAACAGTACAAGAGTACATTAGTAACTAAATAAGAGTACAAGAGTACAATAATAACTAAATAACAGTACAAGAGTACATTAGTAACTAAAGAGTACATTAGTAACTAATTAAGAGTACAAGAGTACAATAATAACAGTACAAGAGTACATTAGTAACTAATTATGAGTACAAGAGTACAGTAGCTAAATAACAGCAGTACAATAATACAATATTAAGGGCTAAATTACAAGTGGAGCGCTAGTTTATCACACAAATTTGCCTGTTTGCTGGCGCACGATAAATAACCAGCCATTACAAGTGGCTGGTTATTGCTGCCATAAGCTTGCTGTAGCAATTAGCGCTTATAAAATTAACCAGACAACAGATCTCTGGTTAATTTTATAAATGTGCCTCAAATGCCCCCAAAATACAAGTGTCATATAATTTATTAAAAATGCCACCCCCGACATCGCCGACATCTACATTATACTTACTAACCCCTAATCTGCCGCTCCGGACATCGCCGCCACTATAATGAACATATTAACCCCTAAACCGCCGCACTCCCGCCTCGCAAACACTAGTTAAATATTATTAACCCCTAATCTGCCGCCCCTACCTGCATTTATTAACCCCTAATCTGCCGCCCCCAACGTCACCACCACTATTCTAAATTTATTAACCCCTAAACCTAAGTCTAACCCTAACCCTAACACCCCCTAACTTTAATATAATTAAATTAAATCTAAATAAAACCTACTATCATTACCTAAATAATTCCTATTTAAAACAAAATACTTACCTATAAAATAAACCCTAAGCTAGCTACAATATAATTAATAGTTATATTGTATCTAGCTTAGGTTTTATTTTTATTTTACAGGCAACTATGTATTTATTTTAACTAGGTAGAATAGTTACTAAATAGTTATTAACTATTTACTAACTACCTAGTTAAAATAAATATAAATTTACCTGTAAAATAAAACCTAACCTGCCTTACACTAACACCTAACACTACACTACAATTAAATAAATAAATAAATACAATTACCTAAATTACAAAAACAAACAAACACTAAATTACACCAAAAAAAAAAGAAATTATCAGATATTTAAACTAATTACACCTAATCTAATACAAATGCCCTTTTCAGGGAAATGGGGATCTTAGGTTTTTTTAGTTAGGATTTTATTTGGGAGGTTGGTTGTGTAGGTTGTGGGTTTTACTGTTGGGGGGTTGTTTGTATTTTTTTTTTTACAGGTAAAAGAGCTGATTTCTTTGGAGCAATGCCCCGCAAAAGGCCCTTTTAAAAATTAACATTGTGGTCTATGGGAAATTTGTGTTCCCGGTATGCTTATATACATATATATTTATGTGTTACTATGTGTATATACATATATATTTATGTGTTAGTATGCTTATATACATATATATTTATGTGTTACTATGTGTATATACATATATATTTATGTGTTTGTATGTGTATATACATATATATTTATGTGTTAGTATGTGTATATACATATATATTTATGTGTTACTATGTGTATATACATATATATTTATGTGTTTGTATGTGTATATACATATATATTTATGTGTTAGTATGTGTATATACATATATATTTATGTGTTAGTATGTGTATATACATATATATTTATGTGTTTGTATGTGTATATACATATATATTTATGTGTTAGTATGTGTATATACATATATATTTATGTGTTACTATGTGTATATACATATATATTTATGTGTTTGTATGTGTATATACATATATATTTATGTGTTACTATGTGTATATACATATATATTTATGTGTTACTATATGTATATACATATATATTTATGTGTTACTATGTGTATATACAGATATATTTATGTGTTACTATGTGTATATACATATATATTTATGTGTTATTATATGTATATACATATATATTTATTTGTTAATATGTGTATATACATATATATTTATGTGTTACTATGTGTATATACAGATATATTTATGTGTTACTATGTGTATATACATATATATTTATGTGTTATTATATGTATATACATATATATTTATGTGTTATTATGTGTATATACATATATATTTATGTGTTACTATGTGTATATACATATATATTTATGTGTTACTATGTGTATATACATATATATTTATGTGTTACTATGTGTATATACATATATATTTGTTACTATGTGTATATACATATATATTTATGTGTTACTATGTGTATATACATATATATTTATGTGTTACTATGTGTATATACATATATATTTGTTACTATGTGTATATACATATATATTTATGTGTTACTATGTGTATATACATATATATTTATGTGTTACTATGATTATATACATATATATTTATGTGTTACTATGTGTATATACAGATATATTTATGTGTTAGCATGTGTATATACATATATATTTATGTGCTACTATTCTTATATACATATATATTTATGTGTTATTATGTGTATATACAGATATATTTATGTGTTAGTATGTGTATATACATATATATTTATGTGTTACTATGTGTATATACATATATATTTATGTGTTACTATGTGTATATACATATATATTTATGTGTAAGTATGTGTATATACATATATATTTATGTGTTATGTGTATATACATATATAGTTATGTGTTACTATGTGTATATACATATATATTTATGTGTTACTATGTGTATATACATATATATTTATGTGTTATTATGTGTATATACATATATATTTATGTGTTACTATGTGTATATACATATATATTTATGTGTTACTATGTGTATATACATATATATTTATGTGTTAGTATGTGTATATACATATATATTTATGTGTTACTATGTGTATATACATATATATTTATGTGTTACTATGTGTATATACTTATATATTTATGTGTTAGTATGTGTATATACATATATATTTATGTGTTTGTATGTGTATATACATATATATTTATGTGTTATGTGTATATACATATATATTTATGTGTTACTATGTGTATATACATATATATTTATGTGTTAGTATGTGTATATATATATATTTATGTGTTACTATGTGTATATACTTATATATTTATGTGTTAGTATGTGTATATACATATATATTTATGTGTTTGTATGTGTATATACATATATATTTATGTGTTATGTGTATATACATATATATTTATGTGTTACTATGTGTATATACATATATATTTATGTGTTAGTATGTGTATATATATATATTTATGTGTTACTATGTGTATATACATATATATTTATGTGTTATGTGTATATACATATATATTTATGTGTTATTATGTGTATATAGATATATATTTAAGTGTTATTGTGTGTATATACATATATATTTATGTGTTATTATGTGTATATACATATATATTTATGTGTTACTATGTGTATATACATATATATTTATGTGTTATGTGTATATACATATATATTTATGTGTTATGTTTATATACATATATATTTATGTGTTATTATGTGTATATACATATATATTTATGTGTTACTATGTGTATATACATATATATTTAAGTGTTATTATGTGTATATACATATATATTTAAGTGTTATTGTATGTATATACATATATATTTAAGTGTTACTATGCTTATATACATATATATGTATGTGTTAATATGCTTATATACATATATATCTTTATGTGTTATTATGTGTATATACATATATATTTATGTGTTACTATGTTTATATACATATATATTTAAGTGTTAATATGCATATATACATATATATTTATGTGTATATACATATATATTTAAGTGTTAATATGCTTATATACATATATATTTAGATGTTAATATGCTTATATACATATATATATATATTGAAGTGTTAATATGCTTATATACATATATATTTAGATGTTAATATGCTTATATACATATATTTAAGTGTTAATATGCTTATATACATGTATATTTAGATGTTAATATGCTTATATACATATATATTTAGATGTTAATATGCTTATATACATATATATTTAGATGTTAATATGCTTATATACATATATATTTATGTGTTACTATGTGTATATACATACGATATATATTTATATGTTAATATGCTTATATACATATATATTTAGATGTTAATATGTGTATATACATATATATTTATGTGTTAATATGCTTATATACATATATATTTATGTGTTAATATGTGTATATACATATATATTTAGATGTTAATATGCTTATATACATATATATTTAGATGTTAATATGCTTATATACATATATATTTATGTGTTATTATGTGTATATACATATATATTTATGTGTTACTATGTGTATATACATATATATTTATGTGTTACTATGTGTATATACATATATATTTATGTGTTACTAGATGTATATACATATATATTTATGTGTTACTATGTGTATATACATATATATTTAAGTGTTACTATGTGTATATACATATATATTTGTGTGTTACTATGTGTATATAAATATATATTTATGTGTTACTATGTGTATATACATATATATTTATGTGTCACTATGTGTATATACATATATATTTATGTATTACTATGTGTATATACATATATATTTATGTGTTACTATGTGTATATACATATATATTTATGTGTTACTATGTGTATATACAGATATATTTATGTGTTACTATGTGTATATACATATATATTTATGTGTTATTATGTGTATATACATATATATTTATGTGTTACTAGATGTATATACATATATATTTATTTGTTACTATGTTTATATACATATATATTTAAGTGTTACTATGTGTATATACATATATATTTATGTGTTACTAGATGTATATACATATATATTTATGTGTTACTATGTGTATATACATATATATTTATGTGTTACTAGATGTATATACATATATATTTATGTGTTACTATGTGTATATACATATATATTTATGTGTTACTATGTTTATATACATATATATTTAAGTGTTACTATGTGTATAATCCTTGCAGGTTCCAGGATCTCCTTCACTGACAAGAATCTTTAGAAAGCGTCTGGACTCTACTGGAGGCAAAAAATATTTACTGGAAAATACAGCTCCTTATATCACAGAGCTCAGCAGAGAAATAACCCAGGTAACATAAAAAGTGTCATTTAGCACCATGTACATAATCATGTCCTTGTAGCAAACATTGTCACAAACCTCTGATTTTACGTCATGGGACACAGTTCTTCTTCAGCTGAATAAAAGCACCTTGTGAATGACCTAAAAATAAAATAAATAAGTAAGAGTCAGGCATTTTGTAACCTGATTTGTGCCTCCTACACATCCTGTGACTGTATTGCCATATAGATAGGAAGCATGATGCGACTATATACTGCGTTACACCTTGTCCGCCCGCATGTTCATAAACAAGGGCCTAAAAACTCATTACATGTATCATAAAGAGACCTTCAAAACCAGAGCATCTTATTGTATGAGACAGCTATTATAATTTAAGGTCGGGAAATTTCAGAAGAGCTGGTGATCAGTATACAACTAAATCAGTAAAAAAAGCAAAAGAAAAAGATGTACAATGCAAAAGATAAAACCACAAACTATTCACAACTCTTTTTAATCATTAAGGTGTTAGAAAACTGCAGTCTAACGGGTTCTGGCGTACTTAGCGTAGTCATATCTCTGTATTATTTATAACACAACATGATCATAGGGAATGGAGGGCTAGAGTACAAGTGGAGCGCTAATTTAAACCGCCCATTTACTAATGACCAATAAGTAACCAGCCATTACAAGTGGATGCTTGTTGCTACCCGAAGCTTGCAGTAGCAATTAGTGCTTTGAAAATTAACCAGAGATCAGATCTCTGCTTAATTTTCAAAAAGTGCTCATTTGGCCCCAAATTAAATTATATTGTAAGTATATTTAATAAAAAAAATAACTTTACAAAGCAGTTTTTAGGGTTTAAAGTTTAGAGGTGTTTACATTGCAGTCTACAGGAACTGTGTGTTCCCTGTAAATATATATTTATATGCTTATATACATATATATTTATATGTTACTATGTGTATATACATATATATTTATGTGTAACTATGTGTATATACATATATATTTATGTGTTACTATGTGTATATACATATATATTTATGTGTTATTATGTGTATATACATATATATTTATGTGTTACTATGTGTATATACGTATATATTTATGTGTTACTATGTGTATATACATATATATTTATGTGTTATTATGTGTATATACATATATATTTATGTGTTACTATGTGTATATACATATATATTTATGCGTTACTATGTGTATATACATATATATTTATGTGTTACTATGTGTATATACATATATATTTATGTGTTATTATGTGTATATACATATATATTTATGTGTTAGTATGTGTATACATATATATTTATCTGTTAGTATGTGTATATACATATATATTTATGTGTTACTATGTGTATATACATATATATTTATGTGTTATTATGTGTATATACAGATCTATTTATGTGTTACTGTGTGTATATACATATATATTTATGTGTTACTATGTGTATATACATATATATTTATGTGTAACTATGTGTATATACATATATATTTATGTGTTACTATGTGTATATACATATATATTTATGTGTTATTATGTGTATATACATATATATTTATGTGTTACTATGTGTATATACGTATATATTTATGTGTTACTATGTGTATATACATATATATTTATGTGTTATTATGTGTATATACATATATATTTATGTGTTACTATGTGTATATACATATATATTTATGCGTTACTATGTGTATATACATATATATTTATGTGTTACTATGTGTATATACATATATATTTATGTGTTATTATGTGTATATACATATATATTTATGTGTTAGTATGTGTATACATATATATTTATCTGTTAGTATGTGTATATACATATATATTTATGTGTTACTATGTGTATATACATATATATTTATGTGTTATTATGTGTATATACAGATCTATTTATGTGTTACTGTGTGTATATACATATATATTTATGTGTTACTATACTTATATACATACATATATATTTATGTGTTACTATGCTTATATACATATATATTTATGTGTTACTATGTGTATATACATATATATTTATGTGTTACTATGTGTATATACATATATATTTATGTGTTACTATGTGTATATACATATATATTTATGTGTTATTATGTGTATATACATATATATGTATGTGTTAGTATGTGTATATACATATATATTTATGTGTTACTATATGTATATACATATATATTTATGTGTTACTATGTGTATATACATATATATTTATGTGTTAGTATGTGTATATACATATATAGTTATGTGTTATTATGTGTATATACATATATATTTATGTGTTACTATGTGTATATACATATATATTTATGTGTTACTATGTGTATATACATATATAGTTATGTGTTATTATGTGTATATACATATATATTTATGTGTTACTATGTGTATATACATATATATTTATGTGTTACTATGTGTATATACATATATAGTTATGTGTTATTATGTGTATATACATATATATTTATGTGTTACTATGTGTATATACATATATATTTATGTGTTACTATGTGTATATACATATATATTTATGTGTTACTATGTGTGTATACATATATATTTATGTTACTATGTGTATATACAGATATATTTATGTGTTACTATGTGTATATACATATATATTTATGTGTTAGTATGTGTATATACATATATATTTATGTGTTAGTATGTGTATATACATATATATTTATGTGTTACTATGTGTATATACATATATATTTATGTGTTACTATGTGTATATACATATATATTTATGTGTTACTATGTGTATATACATATATATTTATGTGTTACTATGTGTATATACATATATATTTATGTGTTACTATGTGTATATACATATATATTTATGTGTTACTATGTGTATATACATATATATTTATGTGTTACTATGTGTATATACATATATATTTATGTGTTACTATGTGTATATACATATATATTTATGTGTTACTATGTGTATATACATATATATTTATATGTTACTATGTGTATATACATATATATTTATATGTTACTATGTGTATATACATATATATTTATATGTTACTATGTGTATATACATATATATTTATGTGTTATTATGTGTATATAAATATATATTTATATGCTTATATACATGTATATTTAAGTGTTAATATGCTTATATACATATATATTTATGTGTTACTATGTGTATATACATATATATTCATGTGTTACTATGTGTATATACATATATATTTATATGTTACTATGTGTATATACATATATATTTATATGTTACTATGTGTATATACATATATATTTATGTGTTACTATGTGTATATACATATATATTTAGTGTTACTATGTGTATATACAGATATATTTATGTGTTACTATGTGTATATACATATATATTTATGTGTTACTATGTGTATATACATATATATTTATGTGTTACTATGTGTATATACATATATATTTATGTGTTACTATGTGTATATACATATATATTTATGTGTTAGTATGTGTATATACATATATATTTATGTGTTAGTATGTGTATATACATATATATTAAACTATGTGTATATACATATATATTTATGTGTTAGTATGTGTATATACATATATATTTATGTGTTAGTATGTGTATATACATATATATTTATGTGTAACTATGTGTATATACATATATATTTATGTGTTACTATGTGTATATACATATATATTTATGTGTTACTATGTGTATATACATATATATTTATGTGTTACTATGTGTATATACGTATATATTTATGTGTTACTATGTGTATATACATATATATTTATGTGTTATTATGTGTATATACATATATATTTATGTGTTACTATGTGTATATACATATATATTTATGCGTTACTATGTGTATATACATATATATTTATGTGTTACTATGTGTATATACATATATATTTATGTGTTATTATGTGTATATACATATATATTTATGTGTTAGTATGTGTATACATACATATTTATCTGTTAGTATGTGTATATACATATATATTTATGTGTTACTATGTGTATATACATATATATTTATGTGTTATTATGTGTATATACAGATCTATTTATGTGTTACTGTGTGTATATACATATATATTTATGTGTTACTATACTTATATACATACATATATATTTATGTGTTACTATGCTTATATACATATATATTTATGTGTTACTATGTGTATATACATATATATTTATGTGTTACTATGTGTATATACATATATATTTATGTGTTACTATGTGTATATACATATATATTTA
This sequence comes from Bombina bombina, assembly GCF_027579735.1. NCBI lineage: Eukaryota > Metazoa > Chordata > Amphibia > Anura > Bombinatoridae > Bombina > Bombina bombina. Next base: position 1,221,175,756 of record NC_069502.1, read on the forward strand.
TGTGTTATTATGTGTATATACATATATATGTATGTGTTAGTATGTGTATATACATATATATTTATGTGTTACTATATGTATATACATATATATTTATGTGTTACTATGTGTATATACATATATATTTATGTGTTAGTATGTGTATATACATATATAGTTATGTGTTATTATGTGTATATACATATATATTTATGTGTTACTATGTGTATATACATATATATTTATGTGTTACTATGTGTATATACATATATAGTTATGTGTTATTATGTGTATATACATATATATTTATGTGTTACTATGTGTATATACATATATATTTATGTGTTACTATGTGTATATACATATATAGTTATGTGTTATTATGTGTATATACATATATATTTATGTGTTACTATGTGTATATACATATATATTTATGTGTTACTATGTGTATATACATATATATTTATGTGTTACTATGTGTGTATACATATATATTTATGTTACTATGTGTATATACAGATATATTTATGTGTTACTATGTGTATATACATATATATTTATGTGTTAGTATGTGTATATACATATATATTTATGTGTTAGTATGTGTATATACATATATATTTATGTGTTACTATGTGTATATACATATATATTTATGTGTTACTATGTGTATATACATATATATTTATGTGTTACTATGTGTATATACATATATATTTATGTGTTACTATGTGTATATACATATATATTTATGTGTTACTATGTGTATATACATATATATTTATGTGTTACTATGTGTATATACATATATATTTATGTGTTACTATGTGTATATACATATATATTTATGTGTTACTATGTGTATATACATATATATTTATGTGTTACTATGTGTATATACATATATATTTATGTGTTACTATGTGTATATACATATATATTTATGTGTTACTATGTGTATATACATATATATTTATATGTTACTATGTGTATATACATATATATTTATATGTTACTATGTGTATATACATATATATTTATGTGTTATTATGTGTATATAAATATATATTTATATGCTTATATACATGTATATTTAAGTGTTAATATGCTTATATACATATATATTTATGTGTTACTATGTGTATATACATATATATTCATGTGTTACTATGTGTATATACATATATATTTATATGTTACTATGTGTATATACATATATATTTATGTGTTACTATGTGTATATACATATATATTTATGTGTTACTATGTGTATATACATATATATTTAGTGTTACTATGTGTATATACAGATATATTTATGTGTTACTATGTGTATATACATATATATTTATGTGTTACTATGTGTATATACATATATATTTATGTGTTACTATGTGTATATACATATATATTTATGTGTTACTATGTGTATATACATATATATTTATGTGTTAGTATGTGTATATACATATATATTTATGTGTTAGTATGTGTATATACATATATATTAAACTATGTGTATATACATATATATTTATGTGTTAGTATGTGTATATACATATATATTTATGTGTTAGTATGTGTATATACATATATATTTATGTGTTACTATGTGTATATACATATATATTTATGTGTTAGTATGTGTATATACATATATATTTATGTGTTAGTATGTGTATATACATATATATTAAACTATGTGTATATACATATATATTTATGTGTTACTATGTGTATATACATATATATTTATGTGTTACTATGTGTATATACATATATATTTATGTGTTACTATGTATATATACATATATATTTATGTGTTATTATGTGTATATACATATATATTTACGTGCTATTATGTGTATATACAGATATATTTACGTGTTATTATGTGTATATACATATATATTTACGTGTTATTATGTGTATATACATATATATTTAAGTGTTAATATGCTTATATACATATATATTTATGTGTTATTATGTGTATATACATATATATTTACGTGTTATTATGTGTATATACATATATATTTATGTGTTATTATGTGTATATACATATATATTTATGTGTTATTATGTGTATATACATATATATTTATGTGTTACTGTGTGTATATACAGATATATTTATGTGTTACTATGTGTATATACATATATATTTATGTGTTATTATGTGTATATACATATATATTTATGTGTTACTATTTGTATATACATATATATTTATGTGTTATTATGTGTATATACATATATATTTACGTGTTATTATGTGTATATACATATATATTTATGTGTTATTATGTGTATATACATATATATTTACGTGTTATTATGTGTATATACATATATATTTAAGCGTTAATATGCTTATATACATATATATTTATGTGTTATTATGTGTATATACATATATATTTAAGTGTTAATATGCTTATATACATACATATATATTTAACTGTTAATATGCTTATATACATATATATTTAAGTGCTAATATGCTTATATACATACATATATATTTAAGTGTTAATATGCTTATATACATACATATATATTTAAGTGTTAATATGCTTATATACATATATATTTAAGTGTTAATATGCTTATATACATACATATATATTTAAGTGTTAATATGCTTATATACATATATATTTAAGTGTTAATATGCTTATATACATACATATATATTTAAGTGTTAATATGCTTATATACATATATATTTAAGTGTTAATATGCTTATATACATACATATATATTTAAGTGTTAATATGCTTATATACATATATATTTAAGTGTTAATATGCTTATATACATATATATTTAAGTGTTACTATGTGTATATACATATATATTTATGTGTTACTATGTGTATATAAATATATATTTATGTGTTACTATGTGTATATACATATATATTTATGTGTTACTGTGTGTATATACATATATATTTATGTGTTAGTATGTGTATATACATATATATTTATGTGTTACTATGTGTATATACATATATATTTATGTGTTACTATGTGTATATACATATATATTTATGTGTTATTATGTGTATATACATATATATTTATGTGTTACTATGTGTATATACATATATATTTATGTGTTAGTATGTGTATATACATATATATTTATGTGTTACTATGTGTATATACATATATATTTATGTGTTACTATGTGTATATACATATATATTTATGTGTTACTATGTGTATATACATATATATTTATGTGTTACTATGTGTATATACATATATATTTATGTGTTATTATGTGTATATACATATATATTTATGTGTTACTATGTGTATATACATATATATTTATGTGCTACTATGTGTATATACATATATATATTTATGTGTTACTATGTGTATATACATATATGTTTATGTGTTATTATGTGTATATACATATATATTTATGTGTTACTATGTGTATATACATATATATTTATGTGTTACTATGTGTATATACATATATATTTATGTGTTACTATGTGTATATACATATATATATTTATATGTTATTATATGTATATACATATATATTTATGTGTTACTATGTTTATATACATATATATTTATGTGTTACTATGTGTATATACAGATATATTTATGTGTTACTATGTGTATATACATATATATTTATGTGTTACTATGTGTATATACATATATATTTATGTGTTATTATGTGTATATACATATATATTTATGAGTTAGTATGTGTATATACATATATATTTATGTGTTACTATGTGTATATACATATATATTTATGTGTTACTATGTGTATATACATATATATTTATGTGTTAGTATGTGTATATACATATATATTTATGTGTTACTATGTGTATATACATATATATTTATGTGTTAGTATGTGTATATACATATATATTTATGTGTTATTATGTGTATATACATATATATTTATGTGTTATTATGTGTATATACATATATATTTATGTGTTAGTATGTGTATATACATATATATTTATGTGTTGCTATGTGTATATACATATATATTTATGTGTTATTATGTGTATATACATATATATTTATGTGTAACTATGTGTATATACATATATATTTGTGTGTTGCTATGTGTATATACATATATATTTATGTGTTAGTATGTGTATATACATATGTATTTGTGTGTTACTATGTGTATATACATATATATTTATGTGTTACTATGTGTATATAAATATATATTTATGTGTTACTATGTGTATATAAATATATATTTGTGTGTTACTATGTGTATAATTTCAAGTAACAAATGTAGGTAGCAAGAGTATTCACTGTAAGTTTGTCCTGTACGCTAATAGTTGCGTTGTGTTAGTGAAGCTTCTTAGCCTTAAGGTACAGTTAGGATGGCGGTCTTAGAGCAACTAATTAATAGTATGGTAATCAGTCCTGTTTATCAAACAGCAGATACACTGTTTACACAAAGTTCATAGGTAGGTCGGTATGTAGCGGACACAAGCTCATGTGCTGGCTGTAACAAACAAATCCCAAAATTTGGGCTCGGCGGCCCTTCCCGGATAAATGCAGTTATCAAGCGCTGTGCACCATACAGAGATATATTGCCACGGCGGGCCCTCGCTACATACCTGTTCCCATACTTCAGTTCCGTGTCAGGATCCTTCTCTAGGTAGCGTGTACGGGTGTTTGCCGGAGACTCGCAGGGAAACCAGGTTCCGCTCCTTGACCCTTCCACTTGCTTACGCTCCTGAGCCCCAGATTCCTCTGTTCGATCCAACTTGCGGTACGTCAGTGACGTCACGGACAGGTGTGTGCTTGCCAGCCAATCCTATTGCGACTTCGATAGACCTGATTCGGCGTGGTGCAAATGGCAAGTAGATAATTTTCAAAGAACAAGAGAGCACCAACGACGTTAAGTAAAACAAAATTCTTTATTTCAAAAGGTTAAAAAATGTTACAGGACAGCAGTACCCTGTAATTAGTTAGATCAAGTGTAGAAAAATTGGCTTACGCGTTTCAGCATATAGCCGTAGTCATAGCCTGTCATTTTGTAATACACTTCGGTTTAAAAAGTACTGCCTAAAATGTTATTGGTTATCCAAACTCCACCTCTAACTAATTAGCCAATGCCAGGTTGGGATTTTGTTGTTAGTGTTCAGCACAGTCATTGATTGCGAAAGCATATGTAAAATATTAAAACAAAGAAATCTAATAGTTAACTATGTTACATTGTACCTATCCTTATTAACCGAGTATTTTGTATATTGTATCAAGCAACCGACTACTATATATAATGGTTGCTATACTCCAACAAGGATTGAGAGTAACTAGGGAATATGTTATAAGAGAGCAATACTAACTTACCCACTATAATAGCAACATGGCTTAACGCAGGATAATAGGACACACAGTTTATTTAGAACACATCATTCACTTATATCCACAGTGTATCTTTCATATTGAGTTTTGTTTTGTTATTTGTCAGCACATATGCCCTGTTAATAGGGTTTATTGTGTACATATGCTTTCGCAATCAATGACTGTGCTGAACACTAACAACAAAATCCCAACCTGGCATTGGCTAATTAGTTAGCGGTGGAGTTTGGATAACCAATAACATTTTAGGCAGTACTTTTTAAACCGAAGTGTATTACAAAATGACAGGCTATGACTACGGCTATATGCTGAAACGCGTAAGCCAATTTTTCTACACTTGATCTAACTAATTACAGGGTACTGCTGTCCTGTAACATTTTTTAACCTTTTGAAATAAAGAATTTTGTTTTACTTAACGGCGTTGGTGCTCTCTTGTTCTTTGAAAATTACTATGTGTACATACATATATATTTACGTGTTAGTATGTGTATATACATATATATTTATGTGTTACTATGTGTATATACATATATATTTATGTGTTACTATGTGTATATACATATATATTTAAGTGTTAATATGCTTATATACATATATATTTATGTGTTATTATGTGTATATACATATATATTTAAGTGTTAATATGCTTATATACATATATATTTAAGTGTTAATATGCTTATATACATATATATTTAAGTGTTAATATGCTTATATACATATATATTTAAGTGTTAATATGTGTATATACATATATATTTATGTGTTACTATGTGTATATACATATATATTTATGTGTTATTATGTGTATATACATATATATGTATGTGTTAATATGTGTATATACATATATATTTAAGTGTTAATATGCTTATATACATATATATTTAAGTGTTAATATGCTTATATACATATATATTTAAGTGTTAATATGTGTATATACATATATATTTATGTGTTGTTATGTGTATATACATATATATTTATGTGTTATTATGTGTATATACATATATATTTATGTGTTATTATGTGTACATACATATATATTTAAGTGTTAATATGCTTATATACATATATATTTATGTGTTATTATGTGTATATACATATATATTTAAGTGTTAATATGCTTATATATATATATTTATGTGTTATTATGTGTACATACATATATATTTAAGTGTTAATATGCTTATATACATATATATTTATGTGTTAGTATGTGTATATACAGATATATTTATGTGTTAGTATGTGTATATACATATATATTTATGTGTTACTATGTGTATATACATATATATTTATGTGTTATTATGTGTATATACATATATATTTAAGTGTTAATATGCTTATATATATATATATATTTAAGTGTTAATATGCTTATATACATATATATTTAAGTGTTAATATGCTTATATACATATATATTTATGTGTTATTATGTGTATATACATATATATTTATGTGTTATTATGTGTACATACATATATATTTAAGTGTTAATATGCTTATATACATATATATTTATGTGTTATTATGTGTATATACATATATATTTAAGTGTTAATATGCTTATATATATATATATATATATTTAAGTGTTAATATGCTTATATACATATATATTTATGTGTTACTATGTGTATATACATATATATTTATGTGTTACTATGTGTATATACATATATATATTTATGTGTTACTATGTGTATATACATATATATTTATGTGTTACTATGTGTATATACATATATATTTATGTGTTATTATGTGTATATACATATATATTTAAGTGTTAATATGCTTATATACATATATATTTAATATGTGTATGTGTGTATATACATATATATTTATGTGTTACTATGTGTATATACATATATATTTATGTGTTACTATGTGTATATACATATATATTTATGTGTTACTGTGTGTATATACATATATATTTATGTGTTACTATGTATATATACATATATATTTATGTGTTAGTATGTGTATATACATATATATTTATGTGTTACTATGTGTATATACATATATATTTATGTGTTACTGTGTGTATATACATATATATTTATGTGTTACTATGTGTATATACATATATATTTATGTGTTACTATGTGTATATACATATACATTTATGTGTTATTATGTGTATATACTTATATATTTATGTGTTAGTATGTGTATATACATATATATTTATGTGTTAGTATGTGTATATACATATATATTTATGTGTTACTATGTGTATATACATATATATTTATGTGTTATTATGTGTATATACATATATATTTATGTGTTATTATGTGTATATATATATATATTTAAGTGTTAATATGCTTATATACATATATATTTATGTGTTACTATGTGTATATACATATATATTTAAGTGTTAATATGCTTATATACCTATATATTTAATATGTGTATGTGTGTATATACATATATATTTATGTGTTATTATGTGTATATACATATATATTTATGTGTTATTATGTGTATATACATATATATTTATGTGTTATTATGTGTATATACATATATATTTATGTGTTAGTATGTGTATATACATATATATTTATGTGTTATTATGTGTATATACATATATATTTAAGTGTTAATATGCTTATATATATATATATTTAAGTGTTAATATGCTTATATATATATATATTTAAGTGTTAATATGCTTATATATATATATATATATATATATATATATATATATATATATATATTTAAGTGTTAATATGCTTATATACATATATATTTAAGTGTTAATATGCTTATATACATATATATTTAAGTGTAAATATGCTTATATACATATATATTTAAGTGTAAATATGCTTATATACATATATATTTAAGTGTTAATATGCTTATATACATATATATTTAAGTGTAAATATGCTTATATACATATATATTTAAGTGTAAATATGCTTATATACATATATATTTAAGTGTAAATATGCTTATATACATATATATTTAAGTGTTAATATGCTTATATACATATATATTTAAGTGTAAATATGCTTATATACATATATATTTAAGTGTAAATATGCTTATATACATATATATTTAAGTGTTAATATGCTTATATACATACATATTTAAGTGTTAATATGCTTATATACATATATATATTTAAGTGTTAATATGCTTATATACATATATATTTAATATGTGTATGTGTGTATATATATATATCCAATTGGAGCCTATGGAAGTGCGCTCTATTGAGCCCAAAGCTTCCATGCAATGTGAATGTGAGCTCACATTTGCATTGCAGGGCCACTTAAAATACCAACGCACAATTGAGTGTGCTGGTATTATGAGTGGAGTGCAAATATTGCGCTTGACTTGTAATCTGGCACTAAATGTATATATATCAATAGAGTTAATGAGCAGTTTGCATAGAACAAAAGCTAAACAAAATCTACTGACTAAAGCAATATAGCATTTAAATTGTGCAATAATGTGACACCTAGATGCATGAACTGATGGCCAGATGCAGGGTGTATTTTACGCGGGCAGCAGGACAACTTGGCGTGATGATGCCTTGCAGCTCTCAGGAGGGGAAATGGTCTACAACTGGTCTAAAGGTGACATGCAGAAGGGGTTAATCACTGATACTGCTTATCTGTTTGTCTGTAACAAATGGGCTGTATATTTGTTACAGTGTAGGAAAAACACATTCAGTACAATGTGACCTTATAGCCGCAATACAAACACAAAATAAAAAAGCCATTTATTCCTAAGGAAAACCTCCCAGATAGTGCAAAGCTGAAGAAACGTGACAAAGACGTTACTATCTTCTATGTGATATAAATATCCTTTCACCAAATCTTCCGCAAACAAAGAGACCACAGCAAAAGATAAATATGTTTATTTGAATAACAAAATGACTTTAAATACATAATATATTTACCAGTATAATAATTACATCTAATAAACTGTATATTATACGTCCATCTCCCACAGCTCTCATAGGTTTATTATTAAATAGTTTTTTTTGTTCTTTATGAACAATGGTGATCACATACATAGCGCTATATAGGGGTTCAGTGGCAGTTTTATGGGCGTTATATGGGAGTAACCGTTATTTTAATGGGCAAACATTGCTGGGAGTTTCTCATTTTAAGAGGAATATCCTCTATGTAAGATGCACTTTTTCACCCATATCGGTGTCGCCAGCCTCACAGTGGAGAGATTTTTATTGTAAGAAATCTAGTGAATGTGCAGTTAGTTTACAGATGTATTGGGGCCTATTTAACAAAGGTCTGTCGGACCTGATTAGACAGTGCGGATCAGGTCCGACAGACCTCACTGAATGCGGAGAGCAAAACGCTCTCCGTATTCAGCATTGCACCAGCAGCTCTTGTGAGCTGCTGATGCAACGCCGCCCCCTGCAGATTGGCCGCCAGCAGGGGGGGGTGTCAATCAACGGGTTGAATTGCAGTGATGTCTGTCCGCCTCCTCAGAGCGCTGAGAAGAGACCGTTGCTTCATAACTGCTGTTCCTGACGAGCCTGCAGGCTCGCCAGAAACACGGGGCATCAAGCTCCATCCGGAGGTTGATAAATGGGCCCCATTATCAGAACTATCACTACACAGAGACCATTTTTATTTTTAGTTAACGCACATGCTATGTTGTGTAAACAGGATTTAAAGACACACCCAAATGTTGCTCAGACAGTGATGCCTATTGTTCTCTAAGGAAGGCACATAGCTACTCTTCGGGCCACCTCGCTTTTTTATTAAATATCGCTGGTTGTGCAGATTGCTAGACTGGCGAGAAAAAAAGACCATTTGTTGTGGGTCTGACGATCCTTTTATCAAAAGAACCAAAGTCAGTTGAAAAATGACATAGGGGCCGATTTATCAAGGGGCGAATGACCCCTGATGCCCTTGTTTCTGAAACAGCAGTTATGAAGCAGCGGTCTTAAGACCGCTGCTGGTCCGCTGCCTCTGAGGCTGCGGACATCAATCCGCACGATCCTATACAATTGGGTTGATTGACACCCCCTACTAGCGACCGATTGGCCGTAAATCTGCAGGGGGCGGCATTGCACAAGCAGTTCACCAGGATTGCTTGTGCAATGTTAAATGCCGACAGTGTATGCTGTTGGCATTCAGCGATTTCTGTCGGACATGATACGCTACAGCGTATCATGTTGGACAGACATTGATAAATCAGCAGAATCCACAGGGGAAGACAGCACACTCATCACAATGGGGCACGGAAAAAGGACTAGCGAGGTCCAATCACACTGTAATACTTCAAAATTTTCCAGCCTCCAAATAATCAATAAAAGACCTTTATTTCTTCAAGCAGGGTCCATCAGAAAAAACCTGCTTGAAGAAATAGAGGTATTTTATTGATTATTTGGAGGCTGGAAATTTTTGAAGTATTAGTCAAATATAAAAACCTCATTAGTTTGCAAGCATAATGTTATCAAACAGGGTGTAACTAGATGTCACACAAACGCTGTGCTGAGGACGCCATTTCTGGCAGTTTGCAGCGGCTGAGCCAGCATCACATAGGGGCAATAGAAACTGCTTCTCTTTGACTCTCCCAGAAGATTTGCACTTGCACAGACTTCCTCTGCTAATATAATGTAATACTGTGAGAACTATCTTGGGAACCCTGTCACCATATTGTAAAGATAAATCCTTTACCTAATCTGTGAGCCCTTTTACTTGGGGGGGACACGAGTGGCAAAACATGATGCAGATAAAGCCTGTGCCCCACTAGGCCGCCCTGTACTGATTAGGGCTAGAAGGGCCGCTTAGAGCTGCATTCCCAGTCTCAATTGAGACCTCTGACACCCCTATATTTAGGTACATAGGACAACAAAGAATGATGTCACTGCCCTGTGAATTACCCTGGCACACACATCATGCCCTGCTCATTACCCTGGCACACACATCATGCCCTGAGCATTACCCTGGCACACACATAATGCCCTGTGCATTACCCTGGCACACACATCATGCCCTGCGCATTACCCTGGCACACACAATGCCCTGCGCCAGTGGCGTAGCGTGGCTTCTCAGCGCCCAGGGCAAGGCAAGAATTGCGCCCCCCTAATCCATTAGCACTGACTGAGTCTCTTCCACCAGTACAGTAGGGATTGGCAAATTTGCTTTGAATATAGGAGACAGCTCAACAACTTAGGAGACAGGTTTTTGTTTTAAAACAAACAAAGCTTTATTTTAACAACAAAAATACATACTATATATATATATAGAATTCTAAACTCTACATTCATCCTTAAAAATTAGGATTCAATATGGTTGCAGGCAACCATTACTTTATTATATACATTAAGTAAGTACATTATATAACTTAACAATTAAATTTTTTATGGTTTAATATTTAAACATGGGATTTAATTTTTAAATACATCTGAGCCAGCATGCCAGAGTGTGAGAGTGATCTATGCTGCTTTAAAGTGAAAGCCAGTTATTTTTTTTTAATTCATTTTTAACCTGGGTAAAACATACAAGATGTAGATCATTTACATCTTGTATGTTTTATTTTACCCAGGTTAAAAATGAATTTGAAATAAAATAACCAGCTTTCACTTTAAAGCAGCATAGATCACTCTCACACTCTGGCATGCTGGCTGGCTCAGACTCTGGGTCCTTTGGAAGTTGGAATTTGGCTGGCTGGCTCAGAGTGACTCTGGGTCCTTTGGAACTTGGCTGGCTGGCCCTGCGACGTCACCTGGGTAACGGTAGAGGCTAAGCTGCATTTTGCGTGCGTTGCCATTTCCAATCCCTATTCCCCAGGGCCCAGGCAAAAACAGGGGCTATAATAAATTAATTATAATTCTGGCTGGCAGTGGCACTGGTGGTCTGGTTCTGATACGGTCCCGGTGATGAGTTTGGTAATTTCTGTTGACACTACTTACCTTATCATTGCGGGCGCGGCGTACTAGTCAGTCTGACTCCACTCTGGCTCTGCTGCTCTGACTTCTTCCTCCCTCCTGACTTGTGCGCTGGGAGTGGGAGTGGACCGTGCTAACTAGTGGCATAAACACTAGTCTAGCAGCAGGTAATGGTCGGATAGGATTACACTCATAAAATTATGATAATTAAATCATTACACAGCACGTCTTGACTTCAGAGTAGTAGACAGTTCACTTGAGAGACAGAACGGCTGGGCGCAGGCGCCTGTCAGATTTTTTAGCCTCCCTGTAGCGCCGCTGGGAGTGGGACTGTGACTGTCTACTGTCTTGAGATGGTGGGGACTGGGGAGGCTGGGAGCCAAGCATTTTGCGCCCCCCAGAATTTTGCGCCCGGGGCAACCGCCCCTGTGGCCCCCCCACGCTACGCCACTGCCCTGCGCATTACCCTGGCACACACATCATACCCTGTTTATTACTCTGGAACACACATAATGCCCTGTGCATTACCCTGGCACACACATAATGCCCTGTGCATTACCCTGGCACACACATCATGCCCTGCGCATTACCCTGGCACACACAATGCCCTGTGCATTACCCTGGCACACACATCATACCCTGTTTATTACTCTGGAACACAAATAATGCCCTGTGCATTACCCTGGCACACACATCATGCCCTGTGCATTACCCTGGCACACACAATGCCCTGTGCATTGCCCTGGCACACACATAATGCCCTGTGCATTACCCTGGCACACACATCATGCCCTGTGCATTACCCTGGCACACATATCATGCCCTGTGCATTACTCTGGGGGACACATCATGCCTTGTGCATTACCCTGGCACACACAATGCCCTGTACATTACCTTAGCACACACATCATCTCACTGCCCTGTATATTACCCTGGCACACACATCATCTCACTGCCCTGTATATTACCCTGGCACACACATCATGCCCTGTACATTACCTTGGCACACACATCATGTCACTGCCCTGTATATTACCCTGGCACACACATCATGCCCTGTACATTACCTTGGCACACACATCATCTCACTGCCCTGTATATTACCCTGGCACACACATCATCTTACTGCCCTGTGCATTACTCTGGAACACACAATATCTCAGGGCCCTATTCATCACCCTGGTATACACATTATCCCACTTTTTTATATCCAGCTTTATTTTCATGAGAAAGTTGTTTTGTGTCAGCTGTGTATGTCTTTTTCTCTCTCACCTCTTTGGGTGTTTCCATGAACTGTGTTTATTTTCGTTGCGGGGTGATAATTGCACCTGACTCAGCGGAGATGAGAGAAGATCTCTCTAAAATGGGCCATTTAACCCGATTACTACATGATATGTGGGCTGGGAGCAATGACATCATCCAGCCTTCTCATCTCTAATGTTCTGCACATGGGGCCGAATGTTTTACCTCAGTCTGACACTCATGTGCAGTTATTCCAGTTATTCAGGCCAGAGTCAAATGTAACACAACAGTTTTGTTTGTTGGGCTGAAGAGCTGACACTCTAACGTCAGTTTAATAAGAGAACTTGTGCTTTGTCCATAGTGACCTAGGAAGTTTTTTTTTTTGCTATGTGTAAAGGATTATCCCAGTGTGACTTGTAGTATGAGGTCTGCCTTTAATTACTTAAAAAGAGGCTCTGGGAGCGGTGATTGGGAATTTATAGGAGTCAGCCAAGTGATACTGTAAGATGGGGGAGAGAAGCTGTTGTGTGAGAGAGACTGAGGAGCAGGTAACATACAGACTGTGTGTGCAGAGAGTGACTGAGGACCAGGTAACATACAGACTGTGTGTGCAGAGAGTGACTGCGGAGCAGGTGACATACAGACTGTGTGTGCAGAGAGTGACTGAGGAGCAGGTAACATACAGTCTGTGTGTGCAGAGAGTGACTGAGGAGCAGGTAACATACAGGCTGTGTGTGCAGAGAGTGACTGAGGAGCAGGTAACATACAGGCTGTGTGTGCAGAGAGAGACTGAGGAGCAGGTAACATACAGGCTGTGTGTGCAGAGAGTGACTGAGGAGCAGGTAACATACAGGCTGTGTGTGCAGAGAGTGACTGAGGAGCAAGTAACATACAGACTGTGTGTGCAGAGAGTGACTGAGGACCAGGTAACATACAGACTGTGTGTGCAGAGAGTGACTGCGGAGCAGGTGACATACAGACTGTGTGTGCAGAGAGTGACTGAGGAGCAGGTAACATACAGTCTGTGTGTGCAGAGAGTGACTGAGGAGCAGGTAACATACAGGCTGTGTGTGCAGAGAGTGACTGAGGAGCAGGTAACATACAGACTGTGTGTGCAGAGAGTGACTGAGGAGCAGGTAACATACAGGCTGTGTGTGCAGAGAGTGACTGAGGAGCAGGTAACATACAGTCTGTGTGTGCAGAGAGTGACTGAGGAGCAGGTAACATACAGACTGTGTGTGCAGAGAGAGACTGAGGAGCAGGTAACATACAGGCTGTGTGTGCAGAGAGTGACTGAGGACCAGGTAACATACAGACTGTGTGTGCAGAGAGTGACTGAGGAGCAGGTAACATACAGTCTGTGTGTGCAGAGAGTGACTGAGGAGCAGGTAACATACAGACTGTGTGTGCAGAGAGAGACTGAGGAGCAGGTAACATACAGGCTGTGTGTGCAGAGAGTGACTGAGGACCAGGTAACATACAGACTGTGTGTGCAGAGAGTGACTGAGGAGCAGGTAACATACAGTCTGTGTGTGCAGAGAGTGACTGAGGAGCAGGTAACATACAGACTGTGTGTGCAGAGAGAGACTGAGGAGCAGGTAACATACAGGCTGTGTGTGCAGAGAGTGACTGAGGAGCAGGTAACATACAGGCTGTGTGTGCAGAGAGTGACTGAGGAGCAGGTAACATACAGACTGTGTGTGCAGAGAGTGACTGGGGAGCAGGTAACATACAGGCTGTGTGTGCAGAGAGTGACTGAGGACCAGGTAACATACAGACTGTGTGTGCAGAGAGTGACTGAGGAGCAGGTAACATACAGACTGTGTGTGCAGAGAGTGACTGAGGAGCAGGTAACATACAGACTGTGTGTGCAGAGAGTGACTGCGTGTGCAGAGAGTGACTGAGGACCAGGTAACATACAGACTGTGTGTGCAGACAGTGACTGAGGACTAGGTAACATACAGACTGTGTGTGCAGAGAGTGACTGAGGAGCAGGTAACATACAGGCTGTGTGTGCAGAGAGAGACTGAGGAGCAGGTAACATACAGGCTGTGTGTGCAGAGAGTGACTGAGGAGCAAGTAACATACAGGCTGTGTGTGCAGAGAGAGACTGAGGAGCAGGTAACATACAGGCTGTGTGTGCAGAGAGTGACTGAGGAGCAAGTAACATACAGGCTGTGTGTGCAGAGAGTGACTGAGGAGCAAGTAACATACAGGCTGTGTGTGCAGAAAAAGACTGAGGAGCAGGTAACATACAGGCTGTGTGTGCAGAGAGAGACTGAGGAGCAGGCAACATACAGGCTGTGTGTGCAGAGAGTGACTGAGGAGCAGGTAACATACAGACTGTGTGTGCAGAGAGTGACTGAGGAGCAGGTAACATACAGACTTTGTGTGCAGAGAGAGACTGAGGAGCAGGTAACATACAGGCTGTGTGTGCAGAGAGTGACTGAGGAGCAGGTAACATACAGGCTGTGTGTGCAGAGAGTGACTGTGTGTGCAGAGAGTGACTGAGGAGCAGGTAACATACAGGCTGTGTGTGCAGAGAGAGACTGAGGAGCAGGTAACATACAGGCTGTGTGTGCAGAGAGAGACTGAGGAGCAGGTAACATACAGGCTGTGTGTGCAGAGAGAGACTGAGGAGCAGGTAACATACAGGCTGTGTGTGCAGAGAGTGACTGAGGAGCAGGTAACATACAGGCTGTGTGTGCAGAGAGTAACTGAGGAGCAAGTAACATACAGGCTGTGTGTGCAGAGAGTGACTGAGGAGCAGGTAACATACAGGCTGTGTGTGCAGAGAGAGACTGAGGAGCAGGTAACATACAGGCTGTGTGTGCAGAGAGTGACTGAGGAGCAGGTAACATACAGACTGTGTGTGCAGAGAGTGACTGAGGAGCAGGTAACATACAGGCTGTGTGTGCAGAGAGTGACTGAGGACCAGGTAACATACAGACTGTGTGTGCAGAGAGTGACTGAGGACCAGGTAACATACAGACTGTGTGTTCAGAGCGTGACTGAGGAGCAGGTAACATACAGGCTGTGTGTGCAGAGAGAGACTGAGGAGCAAGTAACATACAGGCTGTGTGTGCAGAGAGAGACTGAGGAGCAGGTAACATACAGACTGTGTGTGCAGAGAGTGACTGAGGACCAGGTAACATACAGACTGTGTGTGCAGACAGTGACTGAGGAGCAGGTAACATACAGGCTGTGTGTGCAGACAGTGACTGAGGAGCAGGTAACATACAGGCTGTGTGTGCAGAGAGTGACTGAGGAGCAGGTAACATACAGACTGTGTGTGCAGAGAGTGACTGAGGAGCAGGTAACATACAGGCTGTGTGTGCAGAGAGGGACTGAGGAGCAGGTAACATACAGGCTGTGTGTGCAGAGAGAGACTGAGGAGCAGGTAACATACAGGCTGTGTGTGCAGAGAGAGACTGAGGAGCAGGTAACATACAGGCTGTGCATGCAGAGAGTGACTTAGGAGCAGGTAACATACAGGCTGTGTGTGCAGACAGTGACTGAGGAGCAGGTAACATACAGGCTGTGTGTGCAGAGAGTGACTGAGGAGCAGGTAACATACAGACTGTGTGTGCAGAGAGTGACTGAGGACCAGGTAACATACAGGCTGTGTGTGCAGAGAGTGACTGAGGAGCAGGTAACATACTGGCTGTGTGTGCAGAGAGAGACTGAGCAGCAGGTAACATACAGGCTGTGCGTGCAGAGAGTGACTGAGCAGCAGGTAACATACAGGCTGTGTGTGCAGAGAGTGACTGTGTGTGCAGAAAGTGACTGAGGAACAGGTAACATACAGTCTGTGTGTGCAGAGAGTGACTGAGGAACAGGTAACATACAGACTGTGTGTGCAGAGAGTGACTGAGGAGCAAGTAACATACAGGCTGTGTGTGCAGAGAGTGACTGAGGAGCAAGTAACATACAGGCTGTGTGTGCAGAGAGTGACTGAGGAGCAGGTAACATACAGACTGTGTGTGCAGAGAGTGACTGAGGAGCAGGTAACATACAGACTTTGTGTGCAGAGAGAGACTGAGGAGCAAGTAACATACAGGCTGTGTGTGCAGAGAGTGACTGAGGAGCAGGTAACATACAGGCTGTGTGTGCAGAGAGTGACTGTGTGTGCAGAGAGTGACTGAGGAGCAGGTAACATACAGGCTGTGTGTGCAGAGAGAGACTGAGGAGCAGGTAACATACAGGCTGTGTGTGCAGAGAGAGACTGAGGAGCAGGTAACATACAGGCTGTGTGTGCAGAGAGAGACTGAGGAGCAGGTAACATACAGGCTGTGTGTGCAGAGAGTGACTGAGAACCAGGTAACATACAGACTGTGTGTGCAGAGAGTGACTGAGGAGCAGGTGACATACAGGCTGTGTGTGCAGAGAGTGACTGAGGAGCAGGTAACATACAGACTGTGTGTGCAGAGAGTGACTGAGGAGCAGGTAACATACAGGCTGTGTGTGCAGAGAGTGACTGAGGAGCAGGTAACATACAGGCTGTGTGTGCAGAGAGTGACTGAGGAGCAGGTAACATACAGGCTGTGTGTGCAGAGAGTAACTGAGGAGCAAGTAACATACAGGCTGTGTGTGCAGAGAGTGACTGAGGAGCAGGTAACATACAGGCTGTGTGTGCAGAGAGAGACTGAGGAGCAGGTAACATACAGGCTGTGTGTGCAGAGAGTGACTGAGGAGCAGGTAACATACAGACTGTGTGTGCAGAGAGTGACTGAGGAGCAGGTAACATACAGGCTGTGTGTGCAGAGAGTGACTGAGGACCAGGTAACATACAGACTGTGTGTGCAGAGAGTGACTGAGGACCAGGTAACATACAGACTGTGTGTGCAGAGCGTGACTGAGGAGCAGGTAACATACAGGCTGTGTGTGCAGAGAGAGACTGAGGAGCAAGTAACATACAGGCTGTGTGTGCAGAGAGAGACTGAGGAGCAGGTAACATACAGACTGTGTGTGCAGAGAGTGACTGAGGACCAGGTAACATACAGACTGTGTGTGCAGAGAGTGACTGAGGAGCAGGTAACATACAGGCTGTGTGTGCAGAGAGGGACTGAGGAGCAGGTAACATACAGGCTGTGTGTGCAGAGAGAGACTGAGGAGCAGGTAACATACAGGCTGTGTGTGCAGAGAGTGACTGAGGAGCAAGTAACATACAGGCTGTGTGTGCAGAGAGAGACTGAGGAGCAGGTAACATACAGGCTGTGTGTGCAGAGAGAGACTGAGGAGCAGGTAACATACAGGCTGTGTGTGCAGAGAGAGACTGAGGAGCAGGTAACATACAGGCTGTGCATGCAGAGAGTGACTTAGGAGCAGGTAACATACAGGCTGTGTGTGCAGACAGTGACTGAGGAGCAGGTAACATACAGGCTGTGTGTGCAGAGAGTGACTGAGGAGCAGGTAACATACAGACTGTGTGTGCAGAGAGTGACTGAGGACCAGGTAACATACAGGCTGTGTGTGCAGAGAGTGACTGAGGAGCAGGTAACATACTGGCTGTGTGTGCAGAGAGAGACTGAGCAGCAGGTAACATACAGGCTGTGCGTGCAGAGAGTGACTGAGCAGCAGGTAACATACAGGCTGTGTGTGCAGAGAGTGACTGTGTGTGCAGAAAGTGACTGAGGAACAGGTAACATACAGTCTGTGTGTGCAGAGAGTGACTGAGGAACAGGTAACATACAGACTGTGTGTGCAGAGAGTGACTGTGTGTGCAGAGAGTGACTGTGTGTGCAGAGAGTGACTGTGTGTGCAGAGAGTGACTGTGTGTGCAGAGAGTGACTGTGTGTGCAGAGAGTGACTGTGTGTGCAGAGAGTGACTGTGTGTGCAGAGAGTGACTGTGTGTGCAGAGAGTGACTGAGGAACAGGTAACATACAGTCTGTGTGTGCAGAGAGTGACTGAGGAGCAGGTAACATACAGGCTATGTGTGCAGAGAGTGACTGTGTGTGCAGAGAGTGACTGAGGAGCAGGTAACATACAGGCTGTGTGTGCAGAGAGTGACTGAGGACCAGGTAACATACAGGCTGTGTGTGCAGAGAGAGACTGAGGAGCAGGTAACATACAGGCTGTGTGTGCAGGCTGTGTGTGCAGAGAGTGACTGAGGAGCAGGTAACATACAGGCTTTGCTTGCAGAGAGTGGCTGAGGAGCAGGTAACATACAGACTGTGTGTGCAGAGAGTGACTGAGGAGCAGGTAACATACAGGCTGTGTGTGCAGAGAGTGACTGAGGAGCAAGTAACATACAGTCTGTGTGTGCAGAGAGTGATTGAGGAGCAGGTAACATACAGGCTGTGTGTGCAGAGAGAGACTGAGGAGCAGGTAACATACAGGCTGTGTGTGCAGAGAGTGACTGAGGAGCAAGTAACATACAGGCTGTGTGTGCAGAGAGAGACTGAGGAGCAGGTAACATACAGGCTGTGTGTGCAGAGAGTGACTGAGGAGCAAGTAACATACAGGCTGTGTGTGCAGAGAGTGACTGAGGAGCAAGTAACATACAGGCTGTGTGTGCAGAAAAAGACTGAGGAGCAGGTAACATACAGGCTGTGTGTGCAGAGAGAGACTGAGGAGCAGGTAACATACAGGCTGTGTGTGCAGAGAGTGACTGAGGAGCAGGTAACATACAGGCTGTGTGTGCAGAGAGTGACTGAGGAGCAAGTAACATACAGGCTGTGTGTGCAGAGAGAGACTGAGGAGCAGGTAACATACAGGCTGTGTGTGCAGAGAGTGACTGAGGAGCAAGTAACATACAGGCTGTGTGTGCAGAGAGAGACTGAGGAGCAGGTAACATACAGGCTGTGTGTGCAGAGAGAGACTGAGGAGCAGGTAACATACAGGCTGTGTGTGCAGAGAGAGACTGAGGAGCAGGTAACATACAGGCTGTGCATGCAGAGAGTGACTTAGGAGCAGGTAACATACAGGCTGTGTGTGCAGAGAGTGACTGAGGAGCAGGTAACATACAGGCTGTGTGTGCAGAGAGTGACTGAGGAGCAGGTAACATACAGACTGTGTGTGCAGAGAGTGACTGAGGACCAGGTAACATACAGGCTGTGTGTGCAGAGAGTGACTGAGGAGCAGGTAACATACAGGCTGTGTGTGCAGAGAGAGACTGAGCAGCAGGTAACATACAGGCTGTGCGTGCAGAGAGTGACTGAGGAGCAGGTAACATACAGGCTGTGTGTGCAGAGAGTGACTGTGTGTGCAGAAAGTGACTGAGGAGCAGGTAACATACAGTCTGTGTGTGCAGAGAGTGACTGAGGAACAGGTAACATACAGACTGTGTGTGCAGAGAGTGACTGAGGAGCAGGTAACATACAGGCTGTGTGTGCAGAGAGTGACTGTGTGTGCAGAGAGTGACTGAGGAGCAGGTAACATACAGGCTGTGTGTGCAGAGAGTGACTGAGGACCAGGTAACATACAGGCTGTGTGTGCAGAGAGAGACTGAGGAGCAGGTAACACACAGGCTGTGTGTGCAGAGAGTGACTGAAGAGCAGGTAACATACAGGCTGTGTGTGCAGAGAGTGACTGAGGAGCAGGTAACATACAGACTGTGTGTGCAGAGAGTGACTGAGGAGCAGGTAACATACAGGCTGTGTGTGCAGAGAGTGACTGAGGAGCAAGTAACATACAGTCTGTGTGTGCAGAGAGTGATTGAGGAGCAGGTAACATACAGGCTGTGCTTGCAGAGAGTGATTGAGGAGCAGGTAACATACAGGCTGTGTGTGCAGAGAGTGATTGAGGAGCAGGTAACATACAGGCTGTGTGTGCAGAGAGAGACTGAGGAGCAGGTAACATACAGGCTGTGTGTGCAGAGAGGGACTGAGGAGCAGGTAACATACAGGCTGTGTGTGCAGAGAGTGACTGAGGAGCAGGTAACATACAGGCTGTGTGTGCAGAGAGTGACTGAGGACCAGGTAACATACAGGCTGTGTGTGCAGAGAGTGACTGAGGAGCAGGTAGCATACAGACTGTGTGTGCAGAGAGTGACTGAGGAGCAGGTAACATAGAGGCTGTGTGTGCAGAGAGTGACTGAGGAGCAGGTAACATACAGGCTGTGTGTGCAGAGAGTGACTGTGTGTGCAGAGAGTGACTGAGGAGCAGGTAACATACAGACTGTGTGTGCAGAGAGTGACTGTGTGTGCAGAGAATGATTGTGTGTGCAGAGAGTGACTGTGTGTGCAGAGAATGACTGTGTGTGCAGAGAATGATTGTGTGTACAGAGAGTGACTGTGTTTGCAGAGAGTGACTGTGTGTGGAGAGAGTGACCGTGCGTGCAGAGAATGATTGTGTGTGCAGAGAGTGACTGTGTGTGCAGAGAGTGACTATGGCCCCTAGTTATCAAGCCGTCAACCTCAAATACGCTGGAATTCCGCAGCGTATTTGTGGCAAAGCTGATTCGCCTTAGTTATCAAGCCCTAGACACCGGCAAAAGTAGAATCTAGTGACGTAAGCTTTGATCCGCCGGACTCAGGCCGACACAGATCGATTCTTACGTCACTCCAGATGTTACGCACACAAGTTCGGCACAATCTGACTACTTTTGCTAGTTATCAAAAAACTAGCAGGTACGCTTGGCACTTTTCCGGCCCAGCGTACCTGGTTTTCAAACCGCCGCCTCCATAGGAATCAATGGGAGTCTGACCATAGCGAAAGTTCATGTTCGCTGCTGCCAGACATCCCATTGATTCCTATGGGAGCTGTCTACACCTAACACCCTAACATGTACCTCGAGTCTAAACACCCCTAATCTGCCCCCCTACACCGCCGCAACTAAATAAATGTATTACCCCCTAAACCGCCGCTCCCGGAGCCCACCGCCACTATAATAAATATGTTAACCCCTAAACCGCCACTCCCGGTCCCCGCCGCAACTATAATATATGTATTAACCCCTAAACCGCCGCTCCCGGAGCCCACCGCCACTATAATAAATATGTTAACCCCTAAACCACCGCTCCCGGACCCCTAATCTTATTAACCCCTAATCTGCCCCCCCTACACCGTCGCCACCTATAATAAATTTATTAACCCCTATCCTGCCCCCCTACACCGCCACCACTGTAATAAATTATTAACCCCTAAACCTAAGTCTAACACTAACCCTAACACCCCCTAATTTAAATATTAATTAAATAAATCTAAATAATATTTCTCTTATTAACTAAATTAATCCTATTTAAAACTAAATACTTACCTATAAAATAAACCCTAACGCCTAGATTTAGAGTTCTGTGGCCAAAGGGGTGCGTTAGCTACGCATGCTTTTTTCTGGCCGCACCTTTTAAATACCGCTGGTATTTAGAGTTCACAGAATGGCTGGGTTTTCAGTGCGTTAGGCTCCAAAAAGGGAGCGTAGAGCATAATTTAACGCCACTGCAACTCTCGATACCAGCGGTGCTTACGGACGCGGCCAGCTTCAAAAACGTGCTCGTGCACGATTCCCCCATAGAAAACAATGGGGCTGTTTGAGCTGAAAAAAACCCTAACACCTGCAAAAAAGCCGCGCGCAGCTCCTAACGCAGCCCCATTGTTTTCTATGGGGAAACACTTCCTACGTCTGCACCTAACACCCTAACATGTACCCCGAGTCTACACACCCCTAACCTTACACTTATTAACCTCTAATCTGCCGCCCCCGCTATCGCTGACACCTGCATATTTTTTTTAACTCCTAATCTGCCGCTCCGTAAACCGCCGCTACTTACATTATCCCTATGTACCCCTAATCTGCTGCCCCTAACACTGCCGACCCCTATATTATATTAATTAACCCCTAATCTGCCCCCCACAACGTCGCGCCAGCTACCTACAATAATTAACCCCTAATCTGCCGACCGCAAAGCATCGCCACCTACGTTATCCTTATGTACCCCTAATCTGCTGCCCCTAACACCGCCGACCCCTATATTATATTTATTAACCCCTAATCTGCCCCCCTCAACGTCGCCTCCACCTGCCTACACTTATTAACCCCTAATCTGCCGAGCGGACCATACCGCTACTATAATAAAGTTATTAACCCCTAATCTGCCTCACTCCCGCCTCAATAACCCTATAATAAATAGTATTAACCCCTAATCTGCCCTCCCTAACATCGCCGACACCTAACTTCAATTATTAACCCCTAATCTCGCCGCTACTGTAATAAATGGATTAACCCCTAAAGCTAAGTCTAACCCTAACACTAACACCCCCCTAAATTAAATATAATTTAAATCTAACGAAATAAATTAACTCTTATTAAATAAATTATTCCTATTTAAAGCTAAATACTTACCTGTAAATTAAACCCTAATATAGCTACAATATAAATTATAATTATGTTATAGCTATTTTAGGATTTATATTTATTTTACAGGTAACTTTGTATTTATTTTAACCAGGTACAATAGCTATTAAATAGTTAATAACTATTTAATAGCTAAAATAGTTAAAATAATTACAACATTACCTGTAAAATAAATCCTAACCTAAGTTACAATTAAACCTAACACTACACTAACAATAAATTAATTAAATAAAATACCTACAATTATCTACAATTAAACCTAACACTACACTATCAATAAATAAATTAAATAAAATTCCTACAAATAAATACAATGAAATAAACTAACTAAAGTACAAAAAATAAAAAAGAACTAAGTTACAAAAAATAAAAAAATATTTACAAACATAAGAAAAATATTACAACAATTTTAAACTAATTACACCTACTCTAAGCCCCCTAATAAAATAACAAAGACCCCCAAAATAAAAAAATGCCCTACCCTATTCTAAATTACAAAAGTTCAAAGCTCTTTTACCTTACCAGCCCTTAAAAAGGGCCCTTTGCGGGGCATGCCCCAAAGAATTCAGCTCTTTTGCCTGTAAAAAAAAACATACAATACCCCCCCAACATTACAACCCACCACCCACATACCCCTAATCTAACCCAAACCCCCCTTAAATAAACCTAACACTAAGCCCCTGAAGATCTTCCTACCTTGTGTTCACCATGCCAGGTATCACCGATCGTTCCAGGCTCCAAAATCTTCATCCAAGCCCAAGCGGTGGCTGACGATCCATAATCCGGCGGCTGAAGAGGTCCAGAAGAGGCTCCGAAGTCTTAATCCTATCCGGGAAGAAGAGGTGATCCGGGGCGGCAACCATCTTGATCCAAGCGGCATCTTCTATCTTCATCCGATGACGACCGGCTCCATCTTGAAGACCTCCACCGCGGACCCATCTTCTTCTTCCGACGACTTCCCGACGAATGACGGTTCCTTTAAGGAACGTCATCCAAGATGGCGTCCCTCGAATTCCGATTGGCTGATAGGATTCTATCAGCCAATCGGAATTAAGGTAGGAAAATTCTGATTGGCTGATGGAATCAGCCAATCAGAATCAAGTTCAATCCGATTGGCTGATTCAATCAGCCAATCAGATTGAGCTTGCATTCTATTTGCTGTTCCGATCGGTCAATAGAATGCGAGCTCAATCTGATTGGCTGATCGGATCGTACCGATGGAACCGAAGAGGAGATCCGGAGTGGCAGAAGTCATCATCCAGGTGGCGCTGAAGAAGTCTTCCATCCGATTGAAGTCATCATCCAGGCGGCGCTGAAGAGGTATTCCATCCGATTGAAGTCTTCATCCAAGCGACGTCAGATTTTTCCTACCTTAATTCCGATTGGCTGATAGAATCCTATCAGCCAATCGGAATTGAAGGGACGCCATCTTGGATGATGTCCCTTAAAGGAACCTTCATTCGTCATTAGTCATCGGGAAGAAGAGGATGGCTCCGCGTCGGCTCGTCTGAAGATGGCTCCGCTCCGCTCCGCTCCGGATGGATGAAGATTGAAGACGCCGCTTGGATGAAGACTTCAATCGGATGGAAGACCTCTTCAGCGCCGACTGGATGATGACTTCAATCGGTTGGAAGACTTCTTCAGCGCCACCTGGATGATGACTTCTGCCGCTCCGGAGTTCCATTGGTGGTCGGCTGGCTGAAGACGGCTCAAGGTAGGATGATCTTCAGGGGGGTAGTGTTAGGTTTATTTAAGGGGGGTTTGGGTTAGATTAGGGGTATGTGGGTGGTGGGTTTTAATGTTAGGGGAGTTGTATTTTTATTTTACAGGCAAAAGAGCTGTTTTCTTTGGGGCATGCCCCACAAAAGGCCCTTTTAAGGGCTGGTAAGGTAAAAGAGCTTGTAACTTTTTAATGTAGAATAGGGTAGGGATTTTTTTTATTTTGGGGGGCTTTGTTATTTTATTAGGGGGCTTAGATTAGGTTAAGTAGCTTAAAATTGTTGTAATATTTTTTAAATGTTTATAACTTATTTTTTTTATTTTTTGTAACTTACCTTTTTTTATTTTTTGTACTTTAGTTAGTTTATTTAATTGAATTTAATTGTAGTTATTTGTAGCTCATTTATTTAATTAATTTAATGATAGTGTAGTGTTAGGTTTAATTGTAACTTAGGTTAGGATTTATTTTACAGGTAATTTTGTATTTCTTTTAGCTAGGTAGTTATTAAATAGTTAATAACTATTTAATAACTATTCTAACTAGCTAAAATAAATACAAAGTTACCTGTAAAATAAATATAAATCCTAAAATCAGGGGCGTATTTAGGTTTTGTGCTGCCCTAGGCACTCAAAAATTTGCTGCCCCCCTCCCCAAACCCCAGGTTTAAGGCCTTTTTTAGACATAAAATTTTTGGGGCAGGGTGTAAAAAAATAAAAAAAAAATGTCTTTTTAAGTAGATGTTCACCAGGGCTTGCATTCACTCTGGTCACACACACACACACATTATATATATATATTAAGACATTATTTTGCAAGTCAGATGATTAAAGTGTTTATATCAGAAAAAAATATCCTTTACTGTATGATAGTTTGTCAGTAGGTAGTTGTTTAACCTTAAACATCTTCTTTGGTGATTGACAGTTATTTAAGCAAAATATCTGCTTGGATAAATATGTAATGAATATACAAACTGGCCTTTAAAAGTACTTAAAAAATACAACAGTAGTTATGATTGGTTTAGGAATTGTATACTAGGGGATACAGTCACATGATACAATCATAATAAAGTATATACTTGTATTGTTTCTGAATGTATTAAATGCATACAACATATTTTCAGTTGTGTTTTAAGTCACATAGTTGTATAGATTCAGCAATAAATACTTATTCTTTGCATGTATGACAGATAGACAAACAGTAAATGTACAAGTATTTAGTGACTAATCCGTTTAAGTATTTTAATGCCTAATGAAGATGTATTGAAGGGAGAAAGGCATATGCTGTTTCACAGTGGTCACGTTGTAGTGCACACTGCACTGTGTAGTCTGTGTGAGTCTCAATCACGCGGTGGAGCCAGGAAGAATACCGCATTCCCTCTCAGTCCAGGCCAGGCTGCGCAAGGGAGCTCCGCCTCCACTGTCACCACGTCATGCGCACCCACATACAATCCCATAGGATAGCAATAGCCGGGCCAGCCATTTAAGTCATTAGTAATTGGTTGATTTAGCCACCCGGCCCTGAGTTCAGTAGAGTGGCCCTAGGGACTCAAAATTCTGCTGCCCCTTAAAAATCTGCTGCCCTAGGCACCGGCCTTGTTGGCCTATGCCTTAATACGCCCCTGCCTAAAATAGCTACAATGTAATTATTAATGACTAGCTATCTTAGGGTTTATTTTACAGGTAAGTATTTAGTTTTAAATAGGATTAATTTATTAAAGTATAGTGTAGTGTTAGGTGTAATTGTAACTTAGGTTAGTTTTTATTTTACAGGTAAATTTCTCTTTATTTTAGCTAGGTAGCTAATAAATAGTTAATAACTATTTAATAGCTATTGTACCTATTTAAAATAAATTGAAATTTGCCTGTAAAATAAAAATAAATCCTAAGATAGCTACAATGTAATTATTATTTATATTGTAGCTATCTTAGGGTTTATTTTATAGGTAAGTATTTAGTTTTAAATAGGATTAATTTAGTTAATAAGAGAAATATTATTTAGATTTATTTAATTAATATTTAAGTTGGGGGGGTGTTAGGGTTAGTGTTAGATTTAGGTTTAGGGGTTAATAATTTTATTACAGTGGCGGCGGTGTGGGGGGGGGGCAGGATAGGGGTTAATAAATTTATTATAGGTGGCGACTGTGTAGGGGGGGCAGATTAGGGGTTAATAAGTTTAATATAGGGTGCGGCGGGGTCCGGGAGCGGCGGTTTAGGGGTTAAACTATTTATTTAGTTGCGGCGAGGTCCGGGATCCGCAGGATAGGGGTTAATAAATTTATTATAGGTGGCGGCGGTATAGGGGGGGCAGGATAGGGGTTACTAGGTATAATGTAGGTGGCGGCGGTGTCCGGGAGCGGCGGTTTAGGGGTTAATACATTTATAAGAGTTGCGGCGGGGTCTAGGAGCGGCGGTTTAGGGGTTAATAACTTTATTTATTTGCGGGGGCTCCGGGGGCGCCGGTATAGGGGGTAGAACAGTGTAGTTAGTGTGGGTGCTTAGTGACAGCTTGTCAATAAAGCTGTCAAAAAGCCGAAGAGCAGCGAGATCGGATGAGTGATAACTCTCACAGTCCGCTGCTCATCGCCCCGTACTTGGTGCGCGGCTTTTTGACAGATTTTTTTGATAACTTAGGCGAGATTTTTCAGGTCAGCGGCGGCGATGGTAGGCGAGCTTAGGCGGGCGTATTGGGCCGGCGAAGGCAGGTAAAGTAGACACGTTGATAACTAGAGGCCTATGTGTGCAGAGAATGATTGTGTTTGCAGAGAGTGACTGTGTGTGCAGAGAGTGACTGTGTTTGCAGAGAGTGACTGTGTTTGCAGAGAGTGACTGTGTTTGCAGAGAGTGACTGTGTGTGAGTAGAGTGACTGTGTGTGCAGAGAGTGAATGTGTGTACAGAGAGTGACCGTGCGTGCAGAGAGTGCTGGGTGTGCGGAGGATGCTGCTAATTTCCCTTCTCAGTGATATCATTATTTTGGAACAAATGTCTCAAAATAGTCTCCCCCCCTCCCCATTGTTCCCCTCTGTGAACCAGCAGGGGTGTGAGAACTGGGCCCCTTGAGTGTGTACATTAACTGCTGCACTGCCAGGGATCTAGTGGGAGCATGTTGACTCTTTCACTACCAGAGACCAGCAGAGTACTAGATGCACAATCAGTAACCAGGGAAAGCTGAGGTCACAGTGAGACATTAGCTACATCACTGAGTGCTATATGGGGACAGGCATGCTGTAATGTAACATACTGTATATAGCTCACAGGGCCTGTCTGCTTTATAGTTCATAAAAAACTGGCCTAGATTCACTTAGTGACTCTCTAGTGAGTTGAATATTAGTAGTTCCTATGATAGTCTATTCAAATTTATTAAAACCCAGAGAGCTCTTCATTAATTTTTAATTAAACTTAAGAACTTAACATATTTAAACAGTTACCCCCTTAATATTATATGGGCACTAGATGGGTAGGTCTGACTAAGGCCCTGATATTCAAAACATCGACAGAACGACGAGATATATTCTAAAAAAAAAAGAACTGAACCTTGTTGTGCTGAGAAACAATGGGGTAAATTTACTAAAGTGTGAGCGGACATGATACGATGTAGCGTATCATATCCACTGCACATCGATAAATGCCCAAAGCATACGGTGTCGGCATTTATCATTGCACCAGCAGTTCTTGTTCTTGCTTTGTCTTAAAGCATGTTTGTTTTCTGTGTATTAACGCTCCGCACAGGTATATTCAGTTTCCCTGTACAGTCACTAGATTTGTCACACTGGGAAATATCAACACTGAAACGCAGGCGAGACTGATATGGCGGAAAAGGGATCACTAAGATGCACTTTAAATATTAGAAACCCACGGCGATGTTTCCATATTAAAATACTTATTACTCCCATGGAACGCCCAGTAAACTCCCACGGAACATCTATATATACCTCATGTCTGCGATCGACTTTGTTAATAAAGACAAAAAAAAAAAAAAACTTCCTAATTAAACTATAGGAGCTGGTGAAATAGATAGATGTAGATATATAGATTTATATAGCACATGTTTGCTACAGTGTGATCGCAAATACGAACTCGTGATCATAATATTGTGATGCTAATGCGAGTTCTCATTATAATGTAATAAGAATATTGGGAATGTGCAATCTTAAAATAAGTAAAAATACACGTTAGAATATTAGCACAATAATACTTACAGTTTACATACATATTGTAACATTATACTATACAGTACATATACATTAAACATTATATACAGTATACACATATAACCACAACCCCCAGCTCATATAAGTGTATTATTGACAGATGTAAAGTGTAGTGTCACACAGTATACACATATAACCACACCCCCAGCTCGTATAGGTGTATTATTGACAGATGTAAAGTGTATTGTCACACTGTATACACATATAACGACAACCCCCAGTTTCTATAAGTGTATTATTGACACAAGTAAAGTGTAGTGTCACACAGTATACACATATAACCACAACCCCCAGTTTCTATAAGTGTATTATTGACACAAGTAAAGTGTAGTGTCACACAGTATACACATATAACCACAACCCCAGCTCATATAGGTGTATTATTGACACATGTAAAGTGTATTGTCACACAGTATACACATATAACCACAACCCCAGCTTCTATAGGTGTATTATTGACAGATGTAAAGTGTATTGTCACACAGTATACACATATAACGAGTACCCCCAGTTTCTATAAGTGTATTATTGACACAAGTAAAGTGTAGTGTCACACAGTATACACATATAACCACAACCCCCAGTTTCTATAAGTGTATTATTGACACAAGTAAAGTGTATTGTCACACAGTATACACATATAACCACAACCCCAGCTCGTATAGGTGTATTATTGACACATGTAAAGTGTATTGTCACACAGTATACACATATAACCACACCCCAGCTTCTATAGGTGTATTATTGACAGATGTAAAGTGTATTGTCACACAGTATACACATATAACCACAACCCCCAGTTTCTATAAGTGTATTATTGACACAAGTAAAGTGTAGTGTCACACAGTATACACATATAACCACAACCCCCAGTTTCTATAAGTGTATTATTGACACATGTAAAGTGTATTGTCACACAGTATACACATATAACCACAACCCCAGCTCGTATAGGTGTATTATTGACACATGTAAAGTGTATTGTCACACAGTATACACATATAACCACACCCCCAGCTCGTATAGGTGTATTATTGACAGATGTAAAATGTATTGTCACACAGTATACACATATAACCACAACCCCAGCTCGTATAGGTGTATTATTGACACAAGTAAAGTGTATTGTCACACAGTATACACATATAACCACAACCCCAGCTTCTATAGGTGTATTATTGACACAAGTAAAGTGTATTGTCACACGGTATACACATATAACCACAACCCCAGCTTCTATAGGTGTATTATTGACAAAAGTAAAGTGTATTGTCACACGGTATACACATATAACCACAACCCCAGCTTCTATAGGTGTATTATTGACACAAGTAAAGTGTATTGTCACACGGTATACACATATAACCACAACCCCAGCTTCTATAGGTGTATTATTGACACATGTAAAGTGTATTGTCACACGGTATACACATATAACCACAACCCCAGCTTCTATAGGTGTATTATTGACAAAAGTAAAGTGTATTGTCACACGGTATACACATATAACCACAACCCCAGCTTCTATAAGTGTATTATTGACACAAGTAAAGTGTATTGTCACACGGTATACACATATAACCACAACCCCAGCTTCTATAGGTGTATTATTGACACATGTAAAGTGTATTGTCACACGGTATACACATATAACCACAACCCCAGCTTCTATAGGTGTATTATTGACACATGTAAAGTGTATTGTCACACAGTATACACATATAACCACAACCCCAGCTTCTATAGGTGTATTATTGACACAAGTAAAGTGTATTGTCACACGGTATACACATATAACCACAACCCCAGCTTCTATAGGTGTATTATTGACACATGTAAAGTGTATTGTCACACGGTATACTCATATAACCACAACCCCAGCTCGTATAGGTGTATTATTGACAGAAGTAAAATGTATTGTCACACAGTATACATGTATAACCACAACCCCAGCTTCTATAGGTGTATTATTGACACAAGTAAAGTGTATTGTCACACAGTATACACATATAACCACAACCCCAGCTTCTATAGGTGTATTATTGCCACATGTAAAGTGTATTGTCACACGGTATACACATATAACCACACCCCCAGCTCGTATAGGTGTATTATTGACACATGTAAAGTGTATTGTCACACGGTATACACATATAACCACAACCCCAGCTCGTATAGGTGTATTATTGACACAAGTAAAATGTATTGTCACACAGTATACATGTATAACCACAACCCCAGCTTCTATAGGTGTATTATTGACACAAGTAAAGTGTAGTGTCACACAGTATACACATATAACCACAACCCCAGCTTCTATAGGTGTATTAATGACACAAGTAAAGTGTATTGTCACACAGTATACACATATAACCACAACCCCAGCTCATATAGGTGTATTATTGACACATGTAAAGTGTATTGTCACACAGTATACACATATAACCACAACCCCAGCTTCTATAGGTGTATTATTGACAGATGTAAAGTGTATTGTCACACAGTATACACATATAACGAGTACCCCCAGTTTCTATAAGTGTATTATTGACACAAGTAAAGTGTAGTGTCACACAGTATACACATATAACCACAACCCCCAGTTTCTATAAGTGTATTATTGACACAAGTAAAGTGTATTGTCACACAGTATACACATATAACCACAACCCCAGCTCGTATAGGTGTATTATTGACACATGTAAAGTGTATTGTCACACAGTATACACATATAACCACACCCCAGCTTCTATAGGTGTATTATTGACAGATGTAAAGTGTATTGTCACACAGTATACACATATAACCACAACCCCCAGTTTCTATAAGTGTATTATTGACACAAGTAAAGTGTAGTGTCACACAGTATACACATATAACCACAACCCCCAGTTTCTATAAGTGTATTATTGACACATGTAAAGTGTATTGTCACACAGTATACACATATAACCACAACCCCAGCTCGTATAGGTGTATTATTGACACATGTAAAGTGTATTGTCACACAGTATACACATATAACCACACCCCCAGCTCGTATAGGTGTATTATTGACAGATGTAAAGTGTATTGTCACACAGTATACACATATAACCACAACCCCAGCTCGTATAGGTGTATTATTGACACAAGTAAAGTGTATTGTCACACAGTATACACATATAACCACAACCCCAGCTTCTATAGGTGTATTATTGACACAAGTAAAGTGTATTGTCACACGGTATACACATATAACCACAACCCCAGCTTCTATAGGTGTATTATTGACAAAAGTAAAGTGTATTGTCACACGGTATACACATATAACCACAACCCCAGCTTCTATAAGTGTATTATTGACACAAGTAAAGTGTATTGTCACACGGTATACACATATAACCACAACCCCAGCTTCTATAGGTGTATTATTGACACATGTAAAGTGTATTGTCACACGGTATACACATATAACCACAACCCCAGCTTCTATAGGTGTATTATTGACAAAAGTAAAGTGTATTGTCACACGGTATACACATATAACCACAACCCCAGCTTCTATAAGTGTATTATTGACACAAGTAAAGTGTATTGTCACACGGTATACACATATAACCACAACCCCAGCTTCTATAGGTGTATTATTGACACATGTAAAGTGTATTGTCACACGGTATACACATATAACCACAACCCCAGCTTCTATAGGTGTATTATTGACACATGTAAAGTGTATTGTCACACAGTATACACATATAACCACAACCCCAGCTTCTATAGGTGTATTATTGACACAAGTAAAGTGTATTGTCACACGGTATACACATATAACCACAACCCCAGCTTCTATAGGTGTATTATTGACACATGTAAAGTGTATTGTCACACGGTATACGCATATAACCACAACCCCAGCTCGTATAGGTGTATTATTGACAGAAGTAAAATGTATTGTCACACAGTATACATGTATAACCACAACCCCAGCTTCTATAGGTGTATTATTGACACAAGTAAAGTGTATTGTCACACAGTATACACATATAACCACAACCCCAGCTTCTATAGGTGTATTATTGCCACATGTAAAGTGTATTGTCACACGGTATACACATATAACCACACCCCCAGCTCGTATAGGTGTATTATTGACACATGTAAAGTGTATTGTCACACGGTATACACATATAACCACAACCCCAGCTCGTATAGGTGTATTATTGACACAAGTAAAATGTATTGTCACACAGTATACATGTATAACCACAACCCCAGCTTCTATAGGTGTATTATTGACACAAGTAAAGTGTAGTGTCACACAGTATACACATATAACCACAACCCCAGCTTCTATAGGTGTATTAATGACACAAGTAAAGTGTATTGTCACACAGTATACACATATAACCACAACCCCAGCTTCTATAGGTGTATTATTGACAGATGTAAAGTGTATTGTCACACTGTATACACATATAACCACAACCCCAGCTCGTATAGGTGTATTATTGACACATGTAAAGTGTATTGTCACACTGTATACACATATAACCACAACCCCAGCTCGTATAGGTGTATTATTGACAGATGTAAATTGTATTGTCACACAGTATACACATATAACTACAACCCCAGCTTCTATAGGTGTATTATTGACACAAATAAAGTGTATTGTCACACAGTATACACATATAACCACAACCCCAGCTCGTATAGGTGTATTATTGACAGATGTAAAGTGTATTGTCACAGAGTATACACATATAACCACAACCCCCAGCTTCTATAGGTGTATTATTGACAGAACGCTTGTTTGTTCGATGATCACGCTTCAGAAGATTTGCAATTTTAAGAGTGCTGCATCCCTCTGCAAGATATCTCACTATTTTTGACTTTTCTGAGCCTGTCAAGTCCTTCTTTTGACCCATTTTGCCAAAGGAAAGGAAGTTGCCTAATAATTATGCACACCTGATATAGGGTGTTGATGTCATTAGACCACACCCCTTCTCATTACAGAGATGCACATCACCTAATATGCTTAATTGGTAGTAGGCTTTCGAGCCTATATAGCTTGGAGTAAGACAACATGCATAAAGAGGATGATGTGGTCAAAATACTCATTTGCCTAATAATTCTGCACTCCCTGTATTATTGGCAGATGTAAAGTGTATTGTCACACAGTATACACATATAACTACAACCCCCAGCTTCTATAGGTGTATTAATGACACAAGTAAAGTGTATTGTCACACAGTATACACATATAACCACAACCCCAGCTCGTATAGGTGTATTATTGACACATGTAAAGTGTATTGTCACACTGTATACACATATAACCACAACCCCATCTTCTATAGGTGTATTATTGACACAAGTAAAGTGTATTGTCACACGGTATACACATATAACCACAACCCCAGCTTATATAGGTGTATTAATGACACAAGTAAAGTGTATTGTCACACAGTATACACATATAACCACAACCCCAGCTCATATAGGTGTATTATTGACAGATGTAAAGTGTATTGTCACACAGTATACACATATAACCACAACCCCAGCTCGTATAGGTGTATTATTGACACAAGTAAAGTGTATTGTCACACAGTATACACATATAACCACACACCCCCAGCTTCTATAGGTGTATTATTGACACAAGTAAAGTGTATTGTCACACAGTATACACATATAACCACAACCCCAGCTCGTATAGGTGTATTATTGACACAAGTAAAGTGTAGTGTCACACTGTATACACATATAACCACAACCCCAGCTCGTATAGGTATATTATTGACACAAGTAAAGTGTATTGTCACACAGTATACACATATAACCACAACCCCCAGCTCATAGAGGTGTATTATTAACACAAGTAAAGTGTATTGTCACACAGTATACACATATAACCACACCCCCAGCTCGTATAGGTGTATTATTGACAGATGTAAAGTGTATTGTCACACAGTATACACATATAACCACACACCCCAGCTTCTATAGGTGTATTATTGACACATGTAAAGTGTATTGTCACACGGTATACACATATAACCACAACCCCAGCTTGTATAGGTGTATTATTGACACAAGTAAAGTGTATTGTCACACAGTATACACATATAACCACACACCCCAGCTCATAGAGGTGTATTATTGACACAAGTAAAGTCTATTGTCACACAGTATACACATATAACCACAACCCCTAGCTCATATAGGTGTATTAATGACACAAGTAAAGTGTATTGTCACACAGTATACACATATAACCACAACCCCAGCTTCTATAGGTGTATTAATGACACAAGTAAAGTGTATTGTCACACAGTATACACATATAACCACAACCTCAGCTCATATAGGTGTATTATTGACAGATGTAAAGTGTATTGTCACACAGTATACACATATAACCACAACCCCAGCTCGTATAGGTGTATTATTGACAGATGTAAAGTGTATTGTCACACAGTATACACAAATAACCACACCCCCAGCTCATATAGGTGTATTATTGACAGATGTAAAGTGTATTGTCACGCAGTATACACATATAACCACAACCCCAGCTCGTATAGGTGTATTATTGACAGATGTAAAGTGTATTGTCACACAGTATACACAAATAACCACACCCCCAGCTCATATAGGTGTATTACTGACAGATGTAAAGTGTATTGTCACACAGTATACACATATAACCACAACCCCCAGCTTCTATAGGTGTATTATTGACAGATGTAAAGTGTATTGTCACACAGTATACACATATAACCACAACCCCAGCTCATATAGGTGTATTATTGACAGATGTAAAGTGTATTGTCACACAGTATACACATATAACCACAACCCCCAGCTTCTATAGGTGTATTAATGACACAAGTAAAGTGTATTGTCACACTGTATACACATATAACCACAACCCCAGCTTCTATAGGTGTATTATTGACACAAGTAAAGTGTATTGTCGCACAGTATACACATATAACCACAACCCCAGCTTCTATAGGTGTATTAATGACACAAGTAAAGTGTATTGTCACACAGTATACACATATAACCACAACCCCAGCTTATATAGGTGTATTATTGACACAAGTAAAGTGTAGTGTCACACAGTATACACATATAACCACAACCCCAGCTTCTATAGGTGTATTATTGACACAAGTAAAGTGTATTGTCACACAGTATACACATATAACCACAACCCCAGCTTCTATAGGTGTATTATTGACACAAGTAAAGTGTAGTGTCACACAGTATACACATATAACCACAACCCCAGCTTCTATAGGTGTATTATTGACACAAGTAAAGTGTATTGTCACACAGTATACACATATAACCACAACCCCAGCTTCTATAGGTGTATTATTGACACAAGTAAAGTGTAGTGTCACACAGTATACACATATAACCACAACCCCCAGCTCATAGAGGTGTATTATTGACACAAGTAAAGTGTAGTGTCACACAGTATACACATATAACCACAACCCCAGCTTCTATAGGTGTATTATTGACACAAGTAAAGTGTATTGTCACACAGTATACACATATAACCACAACCCCAGCTTCTATAGGTGTATTATTGACACAAGTAAAGTGTAGTGTCACACAGTATACACATATAACCACAACCCCAGCTTCTATAGGTGTATTATTGACACAAGTAAAGTGTATTGTCACACAGTATACACATATAACCACAACCCCAGCTTCTATAGGTGTATTATTGACACAAGTAAAGTGTAGTGTCACACAGTATACACATATAACCACAACCCCCAGCTCATAGAGGTGTATTATTGACACAAGTAAAGTCTATTGTCACACAGTATACACATATAACCACAACCCCAGCTCATATAGGTGTATTATTGACAGATGTAAAGTGTATTGTCACACAGTATACACATATAACCACAACCCCAGCTCATATAGGTGTATTATTGACACAAGTAAAGTGTATTGTCACACGGTATACACATATAACCACACCCCCAGCTTCTATAGGTGTATTATTGACACAAGTAAAGTCTATTGTCACACAGTATACACATATAACCACAACCCCCAGCTCATATAGGTGTATTAATGACACAAGTAAAGTGTATTGTCACACAGTATACACATATAACCACAACCCCAGCTCATATAGGTGTATTATTGACACAAGTAAAGTGTATTGTCACACGGTATACACATATAACCACAACCCCCAGCTCATAGAGGTGTATTATTAACACAAGTAAAGTGTATTGTCACACAGTATACACATATAACCACACCCCCAGCTCGTATAGGTGTATTATTGACAGATGTAAAGTGTATTGTCACACAGTATACACATATAACCACAACCCCAGCTTCTATAGGTGTATTATTGACAGATGTAAAGTGTATTGTCACACAGTATACACATATAAACACAACCCCAGCTCGTATAGGTGTATTATTGACAGATGTAAAGTGTATTGTCACACAGTATACACAAATAACCACACCCCCAGCTCATATAGGTGTATTATTGACAGATGTAAAGTGTATTGTCACACAGTATACACATATAACCACAACCCCATCTTCTATAGGTGTATTACTGACAGATGTAAAGTGTATTGTCACACAGTATACACATATAAACACAACCCCAGCTCGTATAGGTGTATTATTGACAGATGTAAAGTGTATTGTCACACAGTATACACAAATAACCACACCCCCAGCTCATATAGGTGTATTATTGACAGATGTAAAGTGTATTGTCACACAGTATACACATATAACCACAACCCCATCTTCTATAGGTGTATTACTGACAGATGTAAAGTGTATTGTCACACAGTATACACATATAACCACAACCCCAGCTCGTATAGGTGTATTATTGACAGATGTAAAGTGTATTGTCACACAGTATACACAAATAACCACACCCCCAGCTCATATAGGTGTACAGGGAGTGCAGAATTATTAGGCAAGTTGTATTTTTGAGGATTAATTTTATTATTGAACAACAACCATGTCCTCAATGAACCCAAAAAACTCATTAATATCAAAGCTGAATATTTTTGGAAGTAGTTTTTAGTTTGTTTTTAGTTTTAGCTATTTTAGGGGGATATCTGTGTGTGCAGGTGACTATTACTGTGCATAATTATTAGGCAACTTAACAAAAAACAAATATATACCCATTTCAATTATTTATTTTTACCAGTGAAACCAATATAACATCTCAACATTCACAAATATACATTTCTGACATTCAAAAACAAAACAAAACAGTGACCAATATAGCCACCTTTCTTTGCAAGGACACTCAAAAGCCTGCCATCCATGGATTCTGACAGTGTTTTGATCTGTTCACCATCAACATTGCGTGCAGCAGCAACCACAGCCTCCCAGACACTGTTCAGAGAGGTGTACTGTTTTCCCTCCTTGTAAATCTCACATTTGATGATGGACCACAGGTTCTCAATGGGGTTCCGATCAGGTGAACAAGGAGGCCATGTCATTAGATTTTCTTCTTTTATACCCTTTCTTGCCAGCCACGCTGTGGAGTACTTGGACGCGTGTGATGGAGCATTGTCCTGCATGAAAATCATGTTTTTCTTGAAGGATGCAGACTTCTTCCTGTACCACTGCTTGAAGAAGGTGTCTTCCAGAAACTGGCAGTAGGACTGGGAGTTGAGCTTGACTCCATCCTCAACCCGAAAAGGCCCCGTAAGCTCATCTTTGATGATACCAGCCCAAACCAGTACTCCACCTCCACCTTGCTGGCGTCTGAGTCGGACTGGAGCTCTCTGCCCTTTACCAATCTAGCCACGGGCCCATCCATCTGGCCCATCAAGACTCACTCTCATTTCATCAGTCCATAAAACCTTAGAAAAATCAGTCTTGAGATATTTCTTGGCCCAGTCTTGACATTTCAGCTTGTGTGTCTTGTTCAGTGGTGGTCGTCTTTCAGCCTTTCTTACCTTGGCCATGTCTCTGAGTATTGCACACCTTGTGCTTTTGGGCACTCCAGTGATGTTGCAGCTCTGAAATATGGCCAAACTGGTGGCAAGTGGCATATTGGCAGCTGCACGCTTGACTTTTCTCAGTTCATGGGCAGTTATTTTGCGCCTTGGTTTTTCCACACGCTTCTTACGACCCTGTTGACTATTTTGAATGAAACGCTTGATTGTTCGATGATCACGCTTCAGAAGATTTGCAATTTTAAGAGTGCTGCATCCCTCTGCAAGATATCTCACTATTTTTTACTTTTCTGAGCCTGTCAAGTCCTTCTTTTGACCCATTTTGCCAAAGGAAAGGAAGTTGCCTATTAATTATGCACACCTGATATAGGGTGTTGATGTCATTAGACCACACCCCTTCTCATTACAGAGATGCACATCACCTAATATGCTTAATTGGTAGTAGGCTTTCGAGCCTATACAGCTTGGAGTAAGACAACATGCATAAAGAGGATGATGTGGTCAAAATACTCATTTGCATAATAATTCTGCACTCCCTGTATTATTGACAGATGTAAAGTGTATTGTCACACAGTATACACATATAACCACAACCCCAGCTTCTATAGGTGTATTATTGACACAAGTAAAGTGTATTGTCACACTGTATACACATATAACCACAACCCCAGCTTCTATAGGTGTATTATTGACACAAGTAAAGTGTATTGTCACACAGTATACACATATAACCACAACCCCAGCTTCTATAGGTGTATTATTGACACAAGTAAAGTGTAGTGTCACACAGTATACACATATAACCACAACCCCAGCTTCTATAGGTGTATTATTGACACATGTAAAGTGTATTGTCACACAGTATACACATATAACCACAACCCCAGCTCGTATAGGTGTATTATTGACACAAGTAAAGTCTATTGTCACACAGTATACACATATAACCACAACCCCAGCTTCTATAGGTGTATTATTGACACAAGTAAAGTGTATTGTCGCACAGTATACACATATAACCACAACCCCAGCTTCTATAGGTGTATTATTGACACAAGTAAAGTCTATTGTCACACAGTATACACATATAACCACAACCCCAGCTTCTATAGGTGTATTATTGACACAAGTAAAGTGTATTGTCACACAGTATACACATATAACCACAACCCCAGCTTCTATAGGTGTATTATTGATAGATGTAAAGTGTATTGTCACACAGTATACACATATAACCACAACCCCAGCTTGTATAGGTATATTATTGACACAAGTAAAGTGTATTGTCACACAGTATACACATATAACCACAACCCCAGCTCGTATAGGTGTATTATTGACACATGTAAAGTGTATTGTCACACAGTATACACATATAACCACAACCCCAGCTCATATAGGTGTATTATTGATAGATGTAAAGTGTATTGTCACACGGTATACACATATAACCACAACCCCAGCTCATATAGGTGTATTATTGATAGATGTAAAGTGTATTGTCACACCGTATACACATATAACCACAACCCCAGCTCGTATAGGTGTATTATTGATAGATGTAAAGTGTATTGTCACACCGTATACACATATAACCACAACCCCAGCTTCTATAGGTGTATTATTGATAGATGTAAAGTGTATTGTCACACCGTATACACATATAACCACAACCCCAGCTTCTATAGGTGTATTATTGATAGATGTAAAGTGTATTGTCACACCGTATACACATATAACCACAACCCCAGCTCGTATAGGTGTATTATTGATAGATGTAAAGTGTATTGTCACACCGTATACACATATAACCACAACCCCAGCTCGTATAGGTGTATTATTGATAGATGTAAAGTGTATTGTCACACCGTATACACATATAACCACAACCCCAGCTCGTATAGGTGTATTGTTGATAGATGTAAAGTGTTTTGTCACACAGTATACACATATAACCACAACCCCAGCTTCTATTGGTGTATTATTGATAGATGTAAAGTGTATTGTCACACCGTATACACATATAACCACAAACCCAGCTTCTATTGGTGTATTATTGATAGATGTAAAGTGTATTGTCACACCGTATACACATATAACCACAACCCCAGCTTCTATAGGTGTATTATTGATAGATGTAAAGTGTATTGTCACACAGTATACACATATAACCACAACCCCAGCTTCTATAGGTGTATTATTGACACAAGTAAAGTGCATTGTCACACTGTATACACATATAACCACAACCCCAGCTCGTATAGGTGTATTATTGACAGATGTAAAGTGTATTGTCACACAGTATACACATATAACCACAACCCCAGCTCGTATAGGTGTATTACTGACAGATGTAAAGTGTATTGTCACACGGTATACACATATAACCACAACCCCCAGCTCATAGAGGTGTATTATTAACACAAGTAAAGTGTATTGTCACACAGTATACACATATAACCACACCCCCAGCTCGTATAGGTGTATTATTGACAGATGTAAAGTGTATTGTCACACGGTATACACAAATAACCACACCCCCAGCTCGTATAGGTGTATTATTGATAGATGTAAAGTGTATTGTCACACAGTATACACATATAACCACACCCCCAGCTCGTATAGGTGTATTATTGATAGATGTAAAGTGTATTGTCACACCGTATACACATATAACCACAACCCCAGCTCGTATAGGTGTATTATTGACAGATGTAAAGTGTATTGTCACACAGTATACACATATAACCACAACCCCCAGCTTCTATAGGTGTATTATTGATAGATGTAAAGTGTATTGTCACACGGTATACACATATAACCACAACCCCAGCTTCTATAGGTGTATTATTGACACATGTAAAGTGTATTGTCACACAGTATACACATATAACCACAACCCCAGCTCGTATAGGTGTATTGTTGACACAAGTAAAGTGTATTGTCACACGGTACTGTTTTAAGGGATTATTTACAATACACCTGATGTAGGTAACAATGCTGCTGTGAATGAATCGCTGGTATCAGAGAATCATCGCCACCTAATGAAATGTACGGTAAAACGCCTCTCGGTCATGATGCCTTCAGTACTTTCGGCCCTTTGGAATATTTCGCCGGGTTTCTTTACATTGCAATGGATCCCTTTTGAATGTCTCGCCACCTTGTAGCACTTTGGATCTAAATAACTCTCTGTAACATTTATTGTTGAGTGAATCTGGGCCAAGGACACAAGTTTTGTAGTGCACATTTCCCAGATATATTAATCAACCTACACTAAACATTTAGGCCTAGATTTGGAGTTTGGCGGTAGCCGTGAAAACCAGCGTTAGAGGCTCCTAACGCTGGTTTTAGGCTACCACCGGTATTTGGAGTCATTCAAAAAAGGGTCTAACGCTCACTTTTCAGCCGCGACTTTTCCATACCGCAGATCCCCTTACGTCATTTGCGTATCCTATCTTTTCAATGGGATCTTTCTAACTACGGTATTTAGAGTCGTGTCTGAAAGTGAGCGTTAGAAATCTAACGACAAAACTCCAGCCGCAGAAAAAAGTCAGTAGTTAAGAGCTTTCTGGGCTAAAGCCGGTTTATAAAGCTCTTAACTACTGTGCTCTAAAGTACACTAACACCCATAAACTACCTATGTACCCCTAAACTGAGGCCCCCCCACATCGCCGACACTCGATTATTTTTTTTTAACCCCTAATCTGCCGACCGCAAAGAGCCGCCACCTACATTATAGCTATGTACCCCTAATCTGCTGCCCCTAACACCGCCGACCCCTATATTATATTTATTAACCCCTAATCTGCCCCCTCAACGTCGCCTCCACCTGCCTACACTTATTAACCCCTAATCTGCCGAGTGGACCGCACCACTACTATAATAAAGTTATTAACCCCTAATCCGCCTCACTAACCCTATAATAAATAGTATTAACCCCTAATCTTCCCTCCCTAACATCGCCGACACCTAACTTCAATTATTAACCCCTAATCTGCCGACTGGAGCTCACCGCTATTCTAATAAATGTATTAACCCCTAAAGCTAAGTCTAACCCTAACACTAACACCCCCTAAATTAAATATAATTTTAATCTAACGAAATTAATTAACTCTTATTAAATAAATTATTCCTATTTAAAGCTAAATACTTACCTGTAAAATAAATCCTAATATAGCTACAATATAAATTATAATTATATTATAGCTATTTTAGGATTAATATTTATTTTACAGGTAACTTTGTATTTATTTTAACCAGGTACAATAGCTATTAAATAGTTAAGAACTATTTAATAGCTAAAATAGTTAAAATAATTACAAATTTACCTGTAAAATAAATCCTAACCTAAGTTACAATTAAACCTAACACTACACTATCAATAAATTAATTAAATAAAATACCTATAATTATCTACAATTAAACCTAACACTACACTATCAATTAATAAATTAAATACAATTCCTACAAATAAATACAATTAAATAAACTAACTAAAGTGCAAAAAATAAAAAAGAACTAAGTTACAAAAAATTAAAAAA
Organism: Bombina bombina; assembly: GCF_027579735.1. Lineage (NCBI taxonomy): Eukaryota > Metazoa > Chordata > Amphibia > Anura > Bombinatoridae > Bombina > Bombina bombina. The sequence goes on from NC_069502.1 coordinate 1,221,220,037, forward strand.
TATTTACAAACATTAGAAATATATTACAACAATTTTAAACTAATTACACCTACTCTAAGCCCCCTAATAAAATAACAAAGCCCCCCAAAATAAAAAAAATGCCCTACCCTATTCTAAACCTATTCTAAATTACTAAAGTTCAAAGCTCTTTTACCTTACCAGCCCTGAACAGGGCCCTTTGCGGGGCATGCCCCAAGAAGTTCAGCTCTTTTGCCTGTAAAAAAAAACATACAATACCCCCCCAACATTACAACCCACCACCCACATACCCCTAATCTAACCCAAATCCCCCTTAAATAAACCTAACACTAAGCCCCTGAAGATCTCCCTACCTTGAGTCGTCTTCACCCAGCCGAGCCAAATTCTTCATCCAAGCGGAGCAAGAAGAGGTCCTCCATCCGGTAGAAGTCTTCATCCAAGCGGGGCAGAAGAGGTCTTCCATCCGATTGAAGTCTTCATCCAAGAGGCATCTTCTATCGTCATCCATCCGGAGCGGACCGGCAGCATCCTGAAGACCTCCGACGCGGAACATCCATCCTGGCCGACGACTGAACGACGAATGATGGTTCCTTTAAATGACGTCATCCAAGATGGCGTCCCTCGAATTCCGATTGGCTGATAGGATTCTATCAGCCAATCGGAATTAAGGTAGGAATCTTCTGATTGGCTGATGGAATCAGCCAATCAGAATCAAGTTCAATCCGATTGGCTGATTGGATCAGCCAATCGGATTGAACTTGATTCTGATTGGCTGATTCCATCAGCCAATCAGAATATTTCTACCTTAATTCCGATTAGCTGATAGAATCCTATCAGCCAATCGGAATTCGAGGGACGCCATTTAAAGGAACCGTCATTCGTTGTTCAGTCGTCGGCCAGGATGGATGTTCTGCGTCGGAGGTCTTCAGGATGCTGCCGGTCCGCTCTGGATGGATGACGATAGAAGATGCCTCTTGGATGAAGACTTCAATCGGATGGAAGACCTCTTCTGCCCCGCTTGGATGAAGACTTCTACCGGATGGAGGACCTCTTCTTGCTCCGCTTGGATGAAGAATTTGGCTCGGCTGGGTGAAGACGACTCAAGGTAGGGAGATCCTCAGGGGCTTAGTGTTAGGTTTATTTAAGGGGGGTTTGGGTTAGATTAGGGGTATGTGGGTTGTGGGTTGTAATGTTGGGGGGGGGTATTGTATGTTTTTTTACAGGCAAAAGAGCTGAACTTCTTGGGGCATGCCCCGCAAAGGGCCCTGTTCAGGGCTGGTAAGGTAAAAGAGCTTTGAACTTTAGTAATTTAGAATAGGGTAGGGCATTTTTTTATTTTGGGGGGCTTTGTTATTTTATTAGGGGGCTTAGAGTAGGTGTAATTAGTTTAAAATTGTTGTAATATATTTCTAATGTTTGTAAATATTTTTTTATTTTTTGTACTTTAGTTAGTTTATTTCATTGTATTTATTTGTAGGAATTGTATTTAATTTATTTATTGATAGTGTAGTGTTAGGTTTAATTGTAGATAATTATAGGTATTTTATTTCATTAATTTATTGATAGTGTAGTGTTAGGTTTAATTGTAACTTAGGTTAGGATTTATTTTACAGGTAAGTATTTAGCTTTAAATAGGAATAATTTATTTAATAAGAGTTAATTAATTTCATTAGATTAAAATTATATTTAACTTAGGGGGGTGTTAGGGTTAGACTTAGCTTTAGGGGTTAATACATTTATTAGAATAGCGGTGAGCTCCAGTCGGCAGATTAGGGGTTAATAATTGAAGTTAGGTGTCGGCGATGTTAGGGAGGGCAGATTAGGGGTTAATACTATTTATTATAGGGTTAGTGAGGCGGATTAAGGGTTAATAACTTTAAAATAATAGCGGTGCGGTCCGCTTGGCAGATTAGGGGTTAATAAGTGTAGGCAGGTGGAGGCGACGTTGTGGGGGGCAGATTAGGGGTTAATAAATATAATATAGGGGTCGGCGGTGTTAGGGGCAGCAGATTAGGGGTACATAGGGATAATGTAAGTAGCGACGGTTTACGGAGCGGCAGATTAGGGGTTAATAATAATATGCAGGGGTCAGCGATAGCGGGGGCGGCAGAATAGGGGTTAATAAATGTAAGGTTATGGGTGTTTAGACTCGGGGTACATGTTAGAGTGTTAGGTGCAGACGTAGGAAGTGTTTCCCCATAGGAAACAATGGGGCTGCGTTAGGAGCTGAACGCGGCTTTTTTGCAGGTGTTAGGTTTTTTTTCAGCTCAAACAGCCCCATTGCTTCCTATGGGGGAATCGTGCACGAGCACGTTTTTGAGGCTGGCCGCGTCCGTAAGCAACTCTGGTATCGAGAGTTGCAGTGGCGTTAAATATGCTGTACGCTCCTTTTTTGGAGCCTAACGCAGCCATTCTGTGGACTCTCAATACCAGAGTTATTTTAAAGGTGCGGCCAGAAAAAAGCCAGCGTTAGCTACGCGGGTCGTTACCGACAAAACTCTAAATCTAGCCGTTAGAGAGCTTTATAATAAAAATCAGTAGCAAACTGTTGTTCTACAGGACAAATGTATCATCATGTGTAGAGCTCCCTCACAGTTTAGTGAATTAGCTAACACTGAGATAGGATGTATTACTGGAAAGTTCTGTGAAATCCGGTCAGCTAACCCAGTGGTCTATAGTAACTAATAAGATGTGTTAAACATTTCATGAATTTCTATATTAGTATGTGAAGTTTATTCACCAAATGGTAAGGGAGCTCATCAAGCTACATTAGTTTTATGTTCTTATCCCATAGCAGCTGAAGAGCTTTGTCACAGGACTGAGTTGTGTATTGTTAGTGAATCCAGCAGATGTGTTACTGCACACACACAGACAATGACATACAGAGCATTCCTGTCACTGGCAGTTAGAGGGTTAATGCACACACACAGACAATGACATACAGAGCATTCCTGTCACTGGCAGTTAGAGGGTTAATGCAGAGCTTTGTCACAGGACTGAGTTGTGTACATTGTTAGTGAATCTAGCAGATGTGTTAATGCACACACACAGACAATGACCTACCGAGCATTCCTGTCACTGGCAGTTAGAGGGTTACTGCACACACACACAGACAATGACATACAAAGCATTCCTGTCACTGGCAGTTAGAGGGTTACTGCACACACACAGACATACAGAGCATTCCTGTCACTGGCAGTAAGAGGGTTAAAGCAGAGTTTCCCAGGGATCACAGGAGTCACTTTTCTGGTCTGACCTCCATGGGCAACTCATTGTTTACTTAGCAACAGCTGCTTGTTATGTACAGGGAAACGGCAGGTAAGCTGAGTGCCCAGAGAGGGCGTGATGGGTGGCACTACAAACTGTGTGCGCAGAGAGCGGGTGATGGGTGGCACTACAAACTGTGTGCGCAGAGAGCGGGTGATGGGTGGCACTACAAACTGTGTGCCGAGAGTGGGGGCTGATGGGTGGCACTACAAACTGTGTGCCCATAGAGCAGGTGATGTGTGGCACTACAAACTGTGTGCCTATAGAGCAGGTAATGTGTGACACTACAAACTGTGTGCGCAGAGTGGGGGCTGATGGGTGGCACTACAAACTGTGTGCCCATAGAGCAGGTGATGTGTGACACTACAAACTGTGTGCCCATAGAGCGGGTGATGTGTGACACTACAAACTGTGTGCCTATAGAGCAGGTAATGTGTGACACTACAAACTGTGTGCGCAGAGTGGGGGCTGATGGGTGGCACTACAAACTGTGTGCCCATAGAGCAGGTGATGTGTGACACTACAAACTGTGTGCGCAGAGAGCGGGTGATGGGTGGCACTACAAACTGTGTGCGCAGAGTTGGGGCTGATGGGTGGCACTACAAACTGTGTGCCCATAGAGCAGGTGATGTGTGGCACTACAAACTGTGTGCCCATAGAGCAGGTGATGTGTGACACTACAAACTGTGTGCCCATAGAGCGGGTGATGTGTGATACTACAAATTGTGTGCCCATAGAGCAGGTGATGTGTGGCACTACAAACTGTGTGCCCATAGAGCAGGTGATGTGTGACACTACAAACTGTGTGCCCATAGAGCGGGTGATGTGTGACACTACAAACTGTGTGCCCATAGAGCAGGTGATGTGTGACACTACAAACTGTGTGCCCATAGAGCAGGTGATGTGTGACACTACAAACTGTGTGCCCATAGAGCGTGTGATGTGTGACACTACAAACTGTGTGCCCATAGAGCGGGTGATGTGTGACACTACAAACTGTGTGCCCATAGAGCAGGTGATGTGTGACACTACAAACTGTGTGCCCATAGAGCGGGTGATGTGTGATACTACAAATTGTGTGCCCATAGAGCAGGTGATGTGTGGCACTACAAACTGTGTGCCCATAGAGCAGGTGATGTGTGACACTACAAACTGTGTGCCCATAGAGCGGGTGATGTGTGACACTACAAACTGTGTGCCCATAGAGCAGGTGATGTGTGACACTACAAACTGTGTGCCCATAGAGCGGGTGATGTGTGACACTACAAACTGTGTGCCCATAGAGCAGGTGATGTGTGACACTACAAACTGTGTGCCCATAGAGCAGGTGATGTGTGACACTACAAACTGTGTGCCCATAGAGCGTGTGATGTGTGACACTACAAACTGTGTGCCCATAGAGCGTGTGATGTGTGACACTACAAACTGTGTGCCCATAGAGCGGGTGATGTGTGACACTACAAACTGTGTGCCCATAGAGCGGGTGATGTGTGACACTACAAACTGTGTGCCCATAGAGCAGGTGATGTGTGACACTACAAACTGTGTGCCCATAGAGCAGGTGATGTATGACACTACAAACTGTGTGCCCATAGAGCAGGTGATGTATGACACTACAAACTGTGTGCCCATAGAGCGGGTGATGTATGACACTACAAACTGTGTGCCCATAGAGCAGGTGATGTATGACACTACAAACTGTGTGCCCATAGAGCTGGTGATGTGTGGCACTACAAACTGTGTGCCCATAGAGCGGGTGATGTGTGGCACTACAAACTGTGTGCCCATAGAGCGGGTGATGTGTGGCACTACAAACTGTGTGCCCATAGAGCGTGTGATGTGTGACACTACAAACTGTGTGCCCATAGAGCGGGTGATGTGTGGCACTACAAACTGTGTGCCCATAGAGCGGGTGATGTGTGACACTACAAACTGTGTGCCCATAGAGCAGGAGATGTGGGAAACTACAAACTATGTGCCCATAGAGCGGGTGATGTGTGGCACTACAAACTGTGTGCCCATAGAGCGTGTGATGTGTGACACTACAAACTGTGTGCCCATAGAGCGGGTGATGTGTGGCACTACAAACTGTGTGCCCATAGAGCAGGTGATGTGTGACACTACAAACTGTGTGCCCATAGAGCGGGTGATGTGTGGCACTACAAACTGTGTGCCCATAGAGCGGGTGATGCGTGGCACTACAAACTATGTGCCCATAGAGCGGGTGATGTGTGACACTACAAACTGTGTGCCCATAGAGCAGGTGATGTGTGGCACTACAAACTGTGTGCCCATAGAGCAGGTGATGTGTGACACTACAAACTGTGTGCCCATAGAGCAGGTGATGTGTGACACTACAAAATGTGTGCCCATAGAGCAGGTGATGTGTGGCACTACAAACTGTGTGCCCATAGAGCGGGTGATGTGTGACACTACAAACTGTGTGCCCATAGAGCGGGTGATGTGTGACACTACAAACTGTGTGCCCATAGAGTGGGTGATGTGTGACACTACAAACTGTGTGCCCATAGAGCGGGTGATGTGTGACACTACAAACTGTGTGCCCATAGAGCGGGTGATGTGTGGCACTACAAACTGTGTGCCCATAGAGCGGGTGATGTGTGGCACTACAAACTGTGTGCCCATAGAGCGGGTGATGTGTGACACTACAAACTGTGTGCCCATAGAGCGGGTGATGTGTGACACTACAAACTGTGTGCCCATAGAGCAGGTGATGTGTGGCACTACAAACTGTGTGCCCATAGAGCAGGTGATGTGTGACACTACAAACTGTGTGCCCATAGAGCAGGTGATGTGTGACACTACAAACTGTGTGCCCATAGAGCAGGTGATGTGTGGCACTACAAACTGTGTGCCCATAGAGCAGGTGATGTGTGGCACTACAAACTGTGTGCCCATAGACCGGGTGATGTGTGGCACTACAAACTGTGTGTCCATAGAGCGGGTGATGTGTGACACTACAAACTGTGTGCCCATAGAGCGTGTGATGTGTGACACTACAAACTGTGTGCCCATAGAGCGGGTGATGTGTGACACTACAAACTGTGTGCCCATAGAGCGTGTGATGTGTGACACTACAAACTGTGTGCCCATAGAGCAGGTGATGTGTGACACTACAAACTGTGTGCCCATAGAGCGGGTGATGTGTGGCACTACAAACTGTGTGCCCATAGAGCGGGTGATGTGTGGCACTACAAACTGTGTGCCCATAGAGCGGGTGATGTGTGGCACTACAAACTGTGTGCCCATAGAGCGGGTGATGTGTGGCACTACAAACTGTGTGCCCATAGAGCGGGTGATGTGTGACACTACAAACTGTGTGCCCATAGAGCGGGTGATGTGTGGCACTACAAACTGTGTGCCCATAGAGCGTGTGATGTGTGACACTACAAACTGTGTGCCCATAGAGCGTGTGATGTGTGACACTACAAACTGTGTGCCCATAGAGCGTGTGATGTGTGACACTACAAACTGTGTGCCCATAGAGCAGGTGATGTGTGACACTACAAACTGTGTGCCCATAGAGCAGGTGATGTGTGACACTACAAACTGTGTGCCCATAGAACAGGTGATGTGTGACACTACAAACTGTGTGCCCATAGAGCGGGTGATGTGTGGCACTACAAACTGTGTGCCCATAGAGCGGGTGATGTGTGGCACTACAAACTGTGTGCCCATAGAGCGTGTGATGTGGGGCACTACAAACTGTGTGCCCATAGAGCGGGTGATGTGTGACACTACAAACTGTGTGCCCATAGAGCGGGTGATGTGTGACACTACAAACTGTGTGCCCATAGAGCGTGTGATGTGTGACACTACAAACTGTGTGCCCATAGAGCGGGTGATGTGTGGCACTACAAACTGTGTGCCCATAGAGCGGGTGATGTGTGGCACTACAAACTGTGTGCCCATAGAGCGGGTGATGTGTGACACTACAAACTGTGTGCCCATAGAGCGGGTGATGTGTGACACTACAAACTGTGTGCCCATAGAGCGGGTGATGTGTGACACTACAAACTGTGTGCCCATAGAGCGGGTGATGTGTGACACTACAAACTGTGTGCCCATAGAGCAGGTGATGTGTGACACTATAAACTGTGTGCCCATAGAGCAGGTGATGTGTGACACTACAAACTGTGTGCCCATAGAGCGGGTGATGTGTGACACTACAAACTGTGTGCCCATAGAGCAGGTGATGTGTGACACTACAAACTGTGTGCCCATAGAGCAGGTGATGTGTGACACTACAAACTGTGTGCCCATAGAGCAGGTGATGTGTGACACTACAAACTGTGTGCCCATAGAGCGGGTGATGTGTGGCACTACAAACTGTGTGCCCATAGAGCAGGTGATGTGTGACACTACAAACTGTGTGCCCATAGAGCAGGTGATGTGTGACACTACAAACTGTGTGCCCATAGAGCAGGTGATGTGTGACACTACAAACTGTGTGCTCATAGAGCAGGTGATGTGTGACACTACAAACTGTGTGCCCATAGAGCGGGTGATGTGTGGCACTACAAACTGTGTGCCCATAGAGCAGGTGATGTGTGACACTACAAACTGTGTGCCCATAGAGCGGGTGATGTGTGACACTACAAACTGTGTGCCCATAGAGCGGGTGATGTGTGACACTACAAACTGTGTGCCCATAGAGCAGGTGATGTGTGACACTACAAACTGTGTGCCCATAGAGCGGGTGATGTGTGACACTACAAACTGTGTGCCCATAGAGCGGGTGATGTGTGGCACTACAAACTGTGTGCCCATAGAGCAGGGTGATGTGTGACACTACAAACTGTGTGCCCATAGAGCGGGTGATGTGTGACACTACAAACTGTGTGCCCATAGAGCGGGTGATGTGTGACACTACAAACTGTGTGCCCATAGAGCGGGTGATGTGTGACACTACAAACTGTGTGCCCATAGAGCGGGTGATGTGTGACACTACAAACTGTGTGCCCATAGAGCGGGTGATGTGTGACACTACAAACTGTGTGCCCATAGAGCGGGTGATGTGTGACACTACAAACTGTGTGCCCATAGAGCGGGTGATGTGTGGCACTACAAACTGTGTGCCCATAGAGCGTGTGATGTGTGACACTACAAACTGTGTGCCCATAGAGCGTGTGATGTGTGACACTACAAACTGTGTGCCCATAGAACAGGTGATGTGTGACACTACAAACTGTGTGCCCATAGAGCGGGTGATGTGTGGCACTACAAACTGTGTGCCCATAGAGCGGGTGATGTGTGGCACTACAAACTGTGTGCCCATAGAGCGTGTGATGTGGGGCACTACAAACTGTGTGCCCATAGAGCGGGTGATGTGTGACACTACAAACTGTGTGCCCATAGAGCGGGTGATGTGTGACACTACAAACTGTGTGCCCATAGAGCGGGTGATGTGTGACACTACAAACTGTGTGCCCATAGAGCGGGTGATGTGTGGCACTACAAACTGTGTGCCCATAGAGCGGGTGATGTGTGGCACTACAAACTGTGTGCCCATAGAGCGGGTGATGTGTGACACTACAAACTGTGTGCCCATAGAGCGGGTGATGTGTGACACTACAAACTGTGTGCCCATAGAGCGGGTGATGTGTGACACTACAAACTGTGTGCCCATAGAGCGGGTGATGTGTGACACTACAAACTGTGTGCCCATAGAGCAGGTGATGTGTGACACTATAAACTGTGTGCCCATAGAGCAGGTGATGTGTGACACTACAAACTGTGTGCCCATAGAGCAGGTGATGTGTGACACTACAAACTGTGTGCCCATAGAGCAGGTGATGTGTGACACTACAAACTGTGTGCCCATAGAGCAGGTGATGTGTGACACTACAAACTGTGTGCCCATAGAGCAGGTGATGTGTGACACTACAAACTGTGTGCCCATAGAGCGGGTGATGTGTGGCACTACAAACTGTGTGCCCATAGAGCAGGTGATGTGTGACACTATAAACTGTGTGCCCATAGAGCAGGTGATGTGTGACACTACAAACTGTGTGCCCATAGAGCAGGTGATGTGTGACACTACAAACTGTGTGCTCATAGAGCAGGTGATGTGTGACACTACAAACTGTGTGCCCATAGAGCGGGTGATGTGTGGCACTACAAACTGTGTGCCCATAGAGCAGGTGATGTGTGACACTACAAACTGTGTGCCCATAGAGCGGGTGATGTGTGACACTACAAACTGTGTGCCCATAGAGCGGGTGATGTGTGACACTACAAACTGTGTGCCCATAGAGCAGGTGATGTGTGACACTACAAACTGTGTGCCCATAGAGCGGGTGATGTGTGACACTACAAACTGTGTGCCCATAGAGCGGGTGATGTGTGGCACTACAAACTGTGTGCCCATAGAGCAGGTGATGTGTGACACTACAAACTGTGTGCCCATAGAGCGGGTGATGTGTGACACTACAGACTGTGTGCCCATAGAGCGGGTGATGTGTGACACTACAAACTGTGTGCCCATAGAGCGGGTGATGTGTGACACTACAAACTGTGTGCCCATAGAGCGGGTGATGTGTGACACTACAAACTGTGTGCCCATAGAGCGGGTGATGTGTGACACTACAAACTGTGTGCCCATAGAGCGGGTGATGTGTGACACTACAAACTGTGTGCCCATAGAGCGGGTGATGTGTGGCACTACAAACTGTGTGCCCATAGAGCGGGTGATGTGTGGCACTACAAACTGTGTGCCCATAGAGCGGGTGATGTGTGACACTACAAACTGTGTGCCCATAGAGCGGGTGATGTGTGGCACTACAAACTGTGTGCCCATAGAGCAGGTGATGTGTGACACTACAAACTGTGTGCCCATAGAGCGGGTGATGTGTGACACTACAAACTGTGTGCCCATAGAGCGGGTGATGTGTGACACTACAAACTGTGTGCCCATAGAGCGGGTGATGTGTGACACTACAAACTGTGTGCCCATAGAGCGGGTGATGTGTGACACTACAAACTGTGTGCCCATAGAGCGGGTGATGTGTGACACTACAAACTGTGTGCCCATAGAGCGGGTGATGTGTGGCACTACAAACTGTGTGCCCATAGAGCGGGTGATGTGTGGCACTACAAACTGTGTGCCCATAGAGCGGGTGATGTGTGACACTACAAACTGTGTGCCCATAGAGCGGGTGATGTGTGGCACTACAAACTGTGTGCCCATAGAGCAGGTGATGTGTGACACTACAAACTGTGTGCCCATAGAGCGGGTGATGTGTGACACTACAAACTGTGTGCCCATAGAGCGGGTGATGTGTGACACTACAAACTGTGTGCCCATAGAGCGGGTGATGTGTGACACTACAAACTGTGTGCCCATAGAGCGGGTGATGTGTGGCACTACAAACTGTGTGCGCAGTAATTGAGTCTGGGTCTGTGTTCACGACATCCAATGGTTCCAACACCGGTTACCAGGGTTCTCCACAGCCGAGGTTTGTTCTTTCTGAATCTGGTCTGCAGCAGTCCGCCGCAGGCTCCAGACAGACCAGATTCAGAAAGAACAAAGCTCGGCTGTGGAGAACCCTGGTAACCGGTGTTGGAACCATTGGATGTCGTGAACACAGACCCAGACTGAGTTACTATTATTTTAAGCTCAAATAAAGAGTAATTCTACCTTGATGTGGGGTTGCGCCTTTCTTCTCGTCTCACTGCAGATGCTCCTTTAATACATTTAATTTAATTTCAATTGCAAGTGGTGCCGCTGCATGGATGTTTCTTGGATGAAATAAAGTTGGCAGCGACTTTAGCACTAATGTAAGTTGCAGGCGCTGGTCTCATTTCTGTTTTTGACTGTTGGAGCAGCAAAGCATAGCAGATAGTGTGTGCCCAGTCAGGGTGGCAATGGGTGGAACAGCAAAGAATGGAAGCTAAACTCTGTGCTACAGAGATATTATGTAGTGATGCACTGCAAATATATATTGTACAGAGATGTGCTGCAGATATATCATGTAGTGAGATGTGCTGCAGAGATATATTGTACAGAGATGTGCTGCAGAGATATATTGTACAGAGATGTGCTGCAGATATATCATGTAGTGAGATGTGCTGCAGAGATATATTGTACAGAGATGTGCTGCAGAGATATATTGTACAGAGATGTGCTGCAGATATATCATGTAGTGAGATGTGCTGCAGAGATATATTGTACAGAGATGTGCTGCAGATATATCATGTAGTGAGATGTGCTGCAGAGATATATTGTACAGAGATGTGCTGCAGAGATATATTGTACAGAGATGTGCTGCAGATATATGATGTAATGACGTGCTGCAGATATATCATTTAGTGAGATGTGCTGCAGATATATTATTTAGTGAGATGTGCTGCAGAGATATCATGTAGTGAGATGTGCTGCAGAGATATATTGTACAGAGATGTGCTGCAGATATATCATGTAGTGAGATGTGCTGCAGAGATATATTGTACAGAGATGTGCTGCAGATATATCATGCAATGACGTGCTGCAGATATATCATTTAGTGAGATGTGCTGCAGAGATATATTGTACAGAGATGTGCTGCAGATATATCATGCAATGACGTGCTGCAGATATATAATTTAGTGAGATGTGCTGCAGAGATATATTGTACAGAGATGTGCTGCAGATATATCATGCAATGACGTGCTGCAGATATATCATTTAGTGAGATGTGCTGCAGATATATTATTTAGTGAGATGTGCTGCAGATATATGATGCAGTGAGATGTGCTGCAGATATAGGATGTAGTGAGATGTACTGCAGATATATGATGTAGTGAGATGTGCTGCAGAGATATATTGTACAGAGATGTGCTGCAGATATATCATTTAGTGAGATGTGCTGCAGATATATTATTTAGTGAGATGTGCTGCAGATATATGATGTAGTGAGATGTGCTGCAGAGATATATTGTACAGAGATGTGCTGCAGATATATTATTTAGTGAGATGTGCTGCAGATATATTATTTAGTGAGATGTGCTGCAGATATATGATGTAGTGAGATGTGCTGCAGATATATGATGTAGTGAGATGTGCTGTAGGTATATGATGTTATGAGATGTGCTGTAGGTATATGATGTTATGAGATGTCCAGCAGATATGTGGGGTAGTGAGATGTGATATATGATATAGTGAGATGTGCTGCAGATATATGATGTAGTGAGATGTGCTGCAGAGCTATGATGTAGTGAGATGTGCTGCAGAGCTATGATGTAGTGAGATGTGCTGCAGAATATTATGTAGTGAGATGTGCTGCAGATATATGATGTATTGATATATGCGGCAGATATATGATGTAGTGAGATGTGCTGCAGAGATATGATGTAGTGAGATGTGCTGAAGATATATTATTTAGTGAGATGTGCTGCAGATATATGATGTAGTGAGATGTGCTGAAGATATATTATTTAGTGAGATGTGCTGCAGATATATGATGTAGTGAGATGTGCTGCAGAATATTATGTAGTGAGATGTGCTGCAGATATATGATGTATTGATATATGCGGCAGATATATGATGTAGTGAGATGTGCTGCAGAGATATGATGTAGTGAGATGTGCTGCAGGGATATGATGTAGTGAGATGTGCTGCAGAGTTTAATGTAGTGAGATGTGCTGCAGATATATGATGTATTGATATATACGCTGCAGATATATGATGTAGTGAGATGTGCTGCAGAGATATGATGTAGTGAGATGTGCTGCAGGGATATGATGTAGTGGGATGTGCTGCAGAGATATGATGTAGTGAGATGTGTTGCAGGGATATGATGTAGTGAGATGTGCTGCAGGGATATGATGTAGTGAGATGTGCTGCAGGATTATGATGTAGTGAGATGTGCTGCAGGGATATGATGTAGTGGGATGTGCTGCAGAGATATGATGTAGTGAGATGTGTTGCAGGGATATGATGTAGTGAGATGTGCTGCAGGGATATGATGTAGTGAGATGTGCTGCAGAGATATGATGTAGTGAGATGTGCTGCAGGGATATGATGTAGTGAGATGTGCTGCAGGGATATGATGTAGTGAGATGTGCTGCAGGGATATGATGTAGTGAGATCTGCTGCAGATATATGATGTAATGAGATGTGCTGCAGATATATGATGTAATGAGATGTGCTGCAGATCAGATATATGATGTAGTGAGATGTGCATGTGCTGCAGGGATATGATGCAGTGAGATGTGCTGCAGGGATATGATGTAGTGAGATGTGCTGCAGGGATAGGATGCAATGAGATCTGCTGCAGATATATGATGTAATGAGATGTGCTGCAGATATATGTTGTAATGAGATGTGCTGCAGATATATGTTGTAATGAGATGTGCTGCAGATATATGTTGTAGTGAGATGTGATGCAGTTATATGATTTAGTGAGATGTGCTGCAGGGATATGATGTAGTGAGATGTGCTGCAGGGATATGATGTAGTGAGATGTGCTGCAGGGATAGGATGCAATGAGATCTGCTGCAGATACATGATGTAATGAGATGTGCTGCAGAATATTATGTAGTGAGATGTGCTGCAGATATATGATGTATTGATATATGCTGCAGATATATGATGTAGTGAGATGTGCATGTGCTGCAGGGATATGGTGTAGTGAGAAGTGCTATAGGATGCAATGAGATGTGCTGCAGATATATGATGTAATGAGATGTGCTGCAGTTATATGATTTAGTGAGATGTGCTGCAGAGATATGATGTAGTGAGATGTGCTGCAGTTATATGATTTAGTGAGATGTGCTGCAGATATATGATGTAATGAGATGTGCTGCAGTTATATGATTTAGTGAGATGTGCTGCAGATATATGATGTAATGAGATGTGCTGCAGTTATATGATTTAGTGAGATGTGCTGCAGATATATGATGTAATGAGATGTGCTGCAGTTATATGATTTAGTGAGATGTGCTGCAGAGATATGATGTAGTGAGATGTGCTGCAGTTATATGATTTAGTGAGATGTGCTGCAGGGATATGATGTAGTGAGATGTGCTGCAGGGATATGATGTAGTGAGATGTGCTGCAGGGATATGATGTAGTGAGATGTGCTGCAGGGATATGATGCAATGAGATCTGCTGCAGATATATGATGTAATGAGATGTGCTGCAGAATATTATGTAGTGAGATGTGCTGCAGATATGATGTAGTGAGATGTGCTGCAGGGATATGATGTAGTGAGATGTGCTGCAGGGATATGATGTAGTGAGATGTGCTGCAGGGATATGATGTAGTGAGATGTGCTGCAGGGATATGATGTAGTGAGATGTGCTGCAGGGATATGATGTAGTGAGATGTGCTGCAGGGATATGATGTAGTGAGATGTGCTGCAGGGATATGATGCAATGAGATCTGCTGCAGATATATGATGTAATGAGATGTGCTGCAGAATATTATGTAGTGAGATGTGCTGCAGATATGATGTAGTGAGATGTGCTGCAGGGATATGGTGTAGTGAGAAGTGCTATAGGATGCAATGAGATCTGCTGCAGATATGATGTAGTGAGATGTGCTGCAGTTATATGATTTAGTGAGATCTGCTGCAGATATACAATGTATTGAGATGTGCTGCAGATATGATGTAGTGAGATGTGCTGCAGTTATATGATGTAGTGAGATGTGCTGCAGATATGATGTAGTGAGATGTGCTGCAGATATGATGTAGTGAGATGTGCTGCAGTTATATGATTTAGTGAGATGTGCTGCAGTTATATGATTTAGTGAGATGTGCTGCAGAGATATGATGTAGTGAGATGTGCTGCAGATATACAATGTATTAAGATGTGCTGCAGATATGATGTAGTGAGATGTGCTGCAGTTATTTGATGTAGTGAGATGTGCTGCAGATATGATGTAGTGAGATGTGCTGCAGATATGATGTAGTGAGATGTGCTGCAGTTATATGATTTAGTGAGATGTGCTTCAGTTATATGATTTAGTGAGATGTGCTGCAGAGATATGATGTAGTGAGATGTGCTGCAGATATACAATGTATTAAGATGTGCTGCAGATATGATGTAGTGAGATGTGCTGCAGTTATATGATGTAGTGAGATGTGCTTCAGATATGATGTAGTGAGATGTGCTGCAGATATGATGTAGTGAGATGTGCTGCAGATATGATGTAGTGAGATGTGCTGCAGATATGATGTAGTGAGATGTGCTTCAGATATGATGTAGTGAGATGTGCTGCAGGGTTGCCACCCATCCCTTAAAATACAGAACACTTATAAGTTACACATTCTGCAGGGAGGAATATGAATCATGCTGTCCAGAAACACAATGGGGCATATGTATCAAGCTCCAAATGGAGGTTGACGCCCCGTGTTTCTGGCGAGCCTGCAGCAGTGGTGACAAAGACCGCTGCTCCATAACCCTGTCCGTCTGCTCTGAGCAGGCGGACAGACATTGCCGCAATTCAACCCGATCGAGTACGATCGGGTTGATTGACACCCCCTGCTGGTGGCCTATTGGCCGCGAGTCTACAGGGGGCGGAGTTGCACCAGCAGCTCTTGTGAGCTGCTGGTGCAATGCTGAATACGGCGAGCGTATTGCTCTCCGTATTCAGCGAGGTCTTGCGGACCTGATCCGCAGTGTCAGATCAGGTCCGCCAGACCTTGATAAATATGGGCCCATACATGTTCCTCCCTGCACACCCTGCAGCATGTGTAACTCATAAGGAAACCATGGCTGCAGAGATATATAATGTACAGATATGTGATGCAGACTAACAGCAGTATTGGGATAATGTGATTTTCTGGGATACCTCTGACAGCAGGAGAAATATATAGTTTTTTTTCAGTACCCTATAGACAGTTGGACCATTAGACAGGTGCCAGGGGCCCTCACAGATATTCAGGTTTATACAAATGATTCATGTGTAATAAAGACTGACACATTGTCTTGTGAATTATTTTGTATTTTTTAAGTAAAAGTGACATATATGAGTTGTCTGATAAGATGCCTGTGGGGCTTCTGGAATTGCTTTTGGATTTGTTTTCTGCAGCCAGGGGGTATTTTGGCCTGTGCCTAGGGCAGCAATATTTAGTGGAAGGGTAGCACAGTTCTGGATGTTTTTTTATGGCATGATGCTTTTACAATCCTACTGTTTGGTTGTCAGCAGGTTTCCCAGTGCCTTAGACAGCGAGCACATGACTCAATACACCTCTGAGATTATGGCCATAGAGCAGCGCTACACGATTCTATGTTGTTGCTTTATTAATACAATGTCACTAATGTGTCTTGTGCAGGCTGAGACGTGGGTACGAGGCAAGCTGCATGACCTGGCAGACAGATGTGACACCAGCCCTCTGCAAGACTGGGAGCAAGGGACACTTACCTTACTGAGTGACATCAGGGCGTATGAGCACACCATCATGAGACTCACCCAGGTACAGGGAGGTGCATCAGGTTGTGTATAAAGGGCTTTGGGGATATTTATTTTGGTGACACAAATAACTCAGTAGATACATTGTCTACTAAAGAAATAGTTGTCATTTTTTTCATATTTGTGTAGTTTCTATCAGCAATTAAGTACTGAAATGCAAAACACATACAAAATGAATGCTTCAAAAGCAAGCAAACTTCTAGAACCCTGGTATGTATGTTTATCTTATCTCCCGTATCTGTGGCTAATTAAATCTGGCTGTAAATGAGTATGCCTACTGCTCTAAGTAATTACAATGTCCCCCAAAGCCAGCCCTTCTATTAAAGTGAATGTAAAGTTTAATGAATAAGTGCCCTTTTTTTTTTTAAATACTCTTAAAGAAAGGGGGCACTTTCATTCATTAAACTTTACAATAAAACTTTTTTACAACACATTTGCTTTATGAAAAGCAGATCAACGATCTTCCGCCTGCAGCTCCTGCTGTAGTTAGCACAGCGATGATGAATCCGGGTTCCTCCAATCGTTGTGTGCCCATTTTGGCGTCCATTAACTAAATTATTCCTATTTAAAACTAAATACTTACCTGTAAAATAAACCCTAAGATAGCTACAATGTAATTAATAATTACATTGTAGCTATTTTAGGATTTATATTTATTTTACAGGTAACTTTGTATTTATTTTAACTAGGTAGAATAGTTATTAAATAGTTATTAACTATTTAATAACTACCTAGCTAAAAGAAATACAAAATTACCTGTAAAATAAATCCTAACCTAAGTTACAATTAAACCTAACACTACACTGTAGGATTAAATAGGATTAATTTAGTTAATAAGAGAAATATTATTTAGATTTATTTAATTAATATTTAAGTTAGGGGGGTGCTAGGGTTAGTGTTAGACTTAGGTTTAGGGGTTAATAAATTTATTACAGTGGAGGCAGTGTAGGGGGGGGCAGGATAGGGGTTAATAAATTTATTATAGGTGGCGACGGTGTAGGGGGGGCAGATTAGGGGTTAATAATTTTAATATAGGTAGCAGCGGGGTCCGGGAGCAGCGGTTTAAGGGTTAAACAATTTATTTAGTTGCGGCAGGGTCCGGGATCGGCAGGATAGGGGTTAATAACTTTATTATAGGTGGCGACGGTGTAGGGGGGGCAGGATAGGAGTTAATAAATTTATTATAGTGGCGGCGGTGTAGGGGGGCAGGATAGGGGTTATTAGGTATAATGTAGGTGGCGGCGGTGTCCGGGAGCGGCGGTTTAGGGGTTAATACATATATTATAGTTGCGGCGGGGACCGGGAGCGGCGGTTTAGGGGTTAACATATTTATTATTGCTTGCGGTGGGCTCCGGGAGCGGCGGTTTAGCGGGTAATGCATTAATTTAGTTGCGGCAGTGTAGGGGGGCAGATTAGGGGTGTTTAGACTCGGGGCACATGTTAGGGTGTTAGGTGTAGACAGCTCCCATAGGAATCAATGGGATGTCGGGCAGCAGCGAACATGAGCTTTCGCTATGGTCAGACTCCCATTGATTCCTATGGGATCCGCCGCCTCCAGGGCGGCGGTTTGAAAACCAGGTACACTGGGCCGGAAAAGTGCCAAGCGTACCTTCTAGTTTTTTGATAACTAGCAAAAGTAGTCAGATTGTGCCGAACTTGTGTGCGGAACATCTGTAGTGACGTAAGAATCGATCTGTGTCGGACTTTGCCCGTCGGATCGAAGCTTACGTCACTATATTCTACTTTTGCCGGTGTCTAGGGCTTGATAACTAAGGCGAATCAGCTTCGCCACAAATACGCTGCGGAATTCCAGCGTATTTCAGGTTGACGGCTTGATAACTAGGGGCCTATTTCTCAAAAAGTCTTAAATCTGTGCTGTGCCACAGACTGGCTGGACTCTCCAATCAATGTTCAAATGCACAGATCGATCCCAAGTGATATTCTCACGAATATTTCAAAGTCATATGCGTTCTATATGTTACTTGGATGTACGTTGGTTGTATTCACCTATATACGGTCTTGCAGTTTAAATCGTATATCGTGTACACTTCAAAGTTACTGTGGTTCATTTGTGGTTTGTACTCACTTTTCTTCGGCTTTCCAGCCTGTTGTTACTCACTGTATATTTTCGGCGTTAATAAAGATATGCTCAGATACACGATTACTGGATCAAAGCTGATATCTATAAGAGGCGCCAAACTATCCAAAAAAGTCCAATGTGCAATAGAAATAATATATAATAATAATATAATAATATTGTATTGTTTTATTTAAATGAATTGTATCCATGGACAGCGCTGCGGAATATGTTGGCGCTTAATAAATAAAAAATAAAATCAGTAGAAATATATAAAAAAAAATAATCAATAAAAATAATTAAAAATAAAATTAAAATTATATAAATTTAGGCACAAAAAATAAATAAAAAGCAAGAGTAGTCAGATTAATAAAAATGATTCGACCAATGATATATATAGGTGTGTATAGGAGTATGATGATATCATGTAAAGTCCAAAATATAAGAGAATCCTCAGAGAAAAATCAGGGCACAAGGCGATGTCCAGGTTATCTCGCACCTCTAGGCAGCTCCTCTAAAGTGTGAAGCCCAAACACAGGAAGAAATCTAAGATACAAAAGGTAGAGGGTGTCACATAGTGCAGATCAGCAAGTCACACAAGTTTATATCTAAAGCAGAAGTCAATCTTACTCACTTGGTGGAAAGCACATATGTGCTATACAAGCCGGCGGAACCATATAAGTCGTCCGGCTAAAGATCTGCCTGAGATTCTGCCGGACGACTTATATGGTTCCGCCGGCTTGTATAGCACATATGTGCTTTCCACCAAGTGAGTAAGATTGACTTCTGCTTTAGATATAAACTTGTGTGACTTGCTGATCTGCACTATGTGACACCCTCTACCTTTTGTATCTTGTTAAAGGGTGTTCCTGCACCAGTATTAACCACAATGAACTGTTGTCTGCTGCTTGCCTTTGTACTCTGCCCCTTTAAATCCTCCCATTTGCACCTGGTTCTGGGCAGAGCACAGAATGCATAAAGAAGGACTGACTGCTTCGTTCTCTGTAATTTGAATCTGATACAACACTGAGTTCAAATAAGCCAATATTCTTCACTATAGATGGGCGAAAATCTAACAAAAAGCCAAACACCAAGTGCAGAGACTGTGCAAACTCAGCTACAGACCCTGAGGGACCAATGGCTGCTCCTGAAGCAAACAGCAACCAATCAGAGCAAAGCACTGAGCGGAGCCAAGACCCTGCAGGAGTTTAACAAGAAGGCGGATGAACTGGAGATGTGGATGAGAGAGAAGGTAAGAAAAACCTAGGTAATGGGTGTGATAGGTAATGGGTGTGATAGGTAATGGGTGTGATAGGTAATGGGCGTGATAGGCAATGGGCGTGATAGGCAATGGGCGTGATAGGCAATGGGCGTGATAGGCAATGGGCGTGATAGGCAATGGGCGTGATAGGCAATGGGCGTGATAGGCAATGGGCGAGATAGGTAATGGGCGTGATAGGCAATGGGCGTGATAGGAAATGGGCGTGATAGGCAATGGGCGTGATAGGCAATGGGCGTGATAGGCAATGGGCGTGATAGGCAATGGGCGTGATAGGCAATGGGCGAGATAGGTAATGGGCGTGATAGGCAATGGGCGTGATAGGAAATGGGCGTGATAGGCAATGGGCGTGATAGGCAATGGGCGTGATAGGCAATGGGCGAGATAGGTAATAGGTGTGGTAGGTAATGGGTGTGATAGGTAATGGGTGTGATAGGCAATGGGCGTGATAGGCAATGGGCGAGATAGGTAATAGGTGTGGTAGGTAATGGGTGTGATAGGTAATGGGTGTGATAGGCAATGGGCGTGATAGGCAATGGGCGAGATAGGTAATAGGTGTGGTAGGTAATGGGTGTGATAGGTAATGGGTGTGATAGGCAATGGGCGTGATAGGCAATGAGCGTGATAGGCAATGGGCGTGATAGGCAATGGGCATGATAGGCAATGGGCGAGATAGGTAATGGGCATCACATTGTAGTGGCACACTCTAAAAACCCATTAAGTCTATTTGTTTATATTTCTTCTACCAACACTATAACTTGATCCCTCCATTGTTGTTTCCAGGAAGAGAGACCCTCTCTAAATCACCTTCTGGATGAGAGCAATGACAAGGTGCAGTTAACCCGTCGCATCCTGGACCTGAAGCAGGTGCGCATCATGCTTGTACCCATATACAATATGCCCTGCATAAACCTGTTCCTCATGCATACCAGCCATCCCTCTACAATGCTCCTTTAACCGGTCATTTGTTTAACACTACTAGAGCTGTGTTTGATCTTGCTGAAATGAGTAAAGCTAAAATAGAAGATCTACACAGTGTAAACCTGATTCTATTATTGTAGGGATACTGAGAAGAAACAGTTAACCCCTCCCCATTGGAGCCAAGTACCAGCAATAAGAGATTTTGCAAAACTGATCATTACAGTAGATGGGAAAGAGAGAGTGTTTGATTGTAATTGTTCCCTTTGTCAGTGGTAGGCTCCAGCTCTAAATGACTACACAATAACCTATGGCCTAGAGTCTTTATGGTACTAAGATATAAAGGGAAGCAGAGTTCTCAAAACACTCAGGGCTAGATTATAAGTGGTGCACAATCTATCGCTCCCGCTCGTGTGTTAACAGCGCTAGAGTAATGCTTTCTGCGCGTCTAGGGTAGAGCGCGTATTACAAGTTGAAAGTGAAAAGTATTTGCACAAGCGATAAATCAGCGCGCACAAAAAGCCGAAGTTAGAATATCGCGACCACGTTATCGTATTCACGCATAGAAGTCAAAGGAGCAAGAGAAGTGGAGAAAAACCGAACACCCTACTCGCTAAACATGAAAATATGACAATTTCACATAGCAGAGTTTATTTTATTTACTTATAAATACATTTTTCTAGATATTTCTGATGTTTTTATACATAGGTATAGATATATAAAATACTAACGAAATATCTATTACAAATACGTAAAACGTGTTCCCCTATGTGCAGAACAATGGGATGTGAAATATTTACAGTAAACACTTTATTAAATATGATTTCCCATGCTTTCATCTACTTGACAGCAAAGGGCTCCAATGCACTTATAAATCTATATAGTAACATAGTAACATAGTAACATAGTAACATAGTAACATAGTTGATGAGGTTGAAAAAAGACCAAAGTCTATAAAGTTCAACCTATACAAATCTAATATACTTACAAAAAAGCTCCAGATGAGCTTAAATTAATCCCACTAAAAGGTGACCCATTTAATACAAGCAATCATATCCATGAATTTTGTTTCTAACCAGAAATGTATCCAAACATTTTTTAAATGTATCTACGGTATTGGCATTCACTACCTCCTTTGGTAATGAGTTCCATAATTTTACAGTGAAAAAACGTTTCCGTTGCAGGAAATTCCTTTCTCCTTTCCTCCAACCTTAAATTGTGACCTCATGTCACAAACAATTTTTTTTGGAATAAACAGAGCTTCTGCCATCTCTGTATATGGGCCTTGAATATCCTAAATAATAAAAGGCCAAGTGTGTTTGTCCGAAGCTGTCATGCGCAGTAGAGACTATGCGCAAGGACAAACACACCTGGCTTTCCAACTGACCTGGTTGAATGGGCGTGGCCGGGCGGGTGCAGGGTGGGTTTGACCAGGTGGGTGCAACATGGGTGTGGCCGGGCGGTTGTGACATGGGCGTGGCCGGGCATGATGCGGGTGGGGCTAGATTGCTGAGAGACAGAGAAGTCTAAAGAGGGGGGATAGAGAGAGCAGAAGGATAGAGAGAGCAGAAGAGGGGGGATAGAGAGAGGGAGAGAGAGACAGCAAAAGAGAGAGGGGGAGAGAGACAGCAAAAGAGAGGGGGGATAGAGACAGCAAAAGAGAGGGGGGAGAGAGACAGCAAAAGAGAGGGGGGAGAGAGACAGCAAAAGAAAGGGGGGAGAGAGACAGCAAAAGAGAGGAGGGAGAGAGACAGCAAAAGAGAGGAGGGAGAGAGACCGCAAAAGAGAGGGGGGGGAGAGAGACAGCAAAAGAGAGGGGGGAGAGAGACAGCAAAAGAGAGGGGGAGAGAGACAGCAAAAGAAAGGGGGGAGAGTGCGCAAAAGAGAGGGGGGAGAGTGCACAAAAGAGAGGGGGAAGAGAGCGCAAAAGAGAAGGGGGAGAGAGCGCAAAAGAGAGGGGGGAGAGAGCGCAAAAGAGAGGGGGGATAGTGTGCAAAAGAGAGGGGGGGAGAGTGCGCAAAAGAGAGGGGGGGCGAGTGCGCAAAAGAGAGGGGGGGGAGAGAGCGCCAAAGAGAGGGGGGGGAGAGCGCCAAAGAGAGGGGGGGAGAGCATAAAAGAGAGGGGGGAGGGCGCAAAAGAGAGGGAGAGAGAGCACAAAAGAGACGGGGAGACAGCACAAAAGAGAGGGGGAGAGAGAGCAAAAGAGAGGGAGAGAGACAGCAAAAGAGAGGCGAGAGAGAGCAAACGACAGGAGAGAGAGAGCAAACGAGAGGAGAGAGAGCAAACGAGAGCGGGAAGAGAGAGAGCAAAAGAGAGGGGGAGAGACAGCAAAAGAGGGGGAGAGAGAGAGAGCAAAAGAGAGAGAGAGAGACAGCAAAAGAGGGGGAGAGAGAGCAAAAGAGAGGGGGGGGGGAGAGAGAGCAAAAGAGAGGGGGGGAGAGAGAGAGCAAAAAAGAGGGGAGAGAGAAATAGCAAAAAAGAGGGGAGAGAGAAATAGCAAAAGAGAGGGGAGAGAGAGAGCAAAAGAGAGGGGGGAGAGAGAGAGCAAAAGAGAGGGGGGAGAGAGCGCAAAAGAGAGGGGGGGAGAGAGAGCAAAAGAGGGGGGGGAGAGAGAGAGCAAAAGAGAGGGGGGAGAGAGGCAGCAAAAGAGAGGGGGAGAGAGACAGCAAAAGAGAGGGGGGAGAGTGCGCAAAAGAGAGGGGGGAGAGAGCGCAAAAGAGAGGGGGGAGAGACGCAAAAGAGAGGGGGGAGAGAGCGCAAAAGAGAGGGGGGATAGTGCGCAAAAGAGAGGGGGGTGAGTGCGCCAAAGAGAGGGGGGAGAGAGCGCCAAAGAGAGGGGGGAGAGAGCGCCAAAGAGAGGGGGGGAGAGCGTAAAAGAGAGGGGGAGAGAGCACAAAAGAGAGGGGGAGAGAGCACAAAAGAGAGGGGGAGACAGCGCAAAAGAGAGGGGGAGAGAGACAGCAAAAGAGAGGGGGAGAGTGCGCAAAAGAGAGGGGGGGAGAGTGCGCAAAAGAGAGGGGGGAGAGAGCGCAAAAGAAAGAGGGGAAAGAGCGCAAAAGAGAGGGGGGAGAGAGCGCAAAAGAGAGGGGGGATAGTGCGCAAAAGAGAGGGGGGAGAGTGCGCAAAAGAGATGGGGGCGAGTGCGCAAAAGAGAGGGGGGAGAAAGCGCCAAAGAGAGGGGAGAGAGAGCGCCAAAGAGAGGGTGGGAGAGTGTAAAAGAGAGGGGGGAGGGCGCAAAAGAGAGGGGGAGAGAGCACAAAAGAGAGGGGGAGACCGCGCAAAAGAGAGGGGGAGAGAGAGCAAAAGAGAGGGAGAGAGACAGCAAAAGAGAGGCGATAGAGAGCAAATGAGAGGAGAGAGAGAGCAAACGAGAGGAGAGAGAGCAAACGAGAGGGGGGAAGAGAGAGAGTAAAAGAGAGGGGGAGAGACAGCAAAAGAGGGGGAGAGAGAGAGAGCAAAAGAGAGAGAGAGACAGCAAAAGAGGGGGAGAGAGAGCAAAAGAGAGGGGGAGAGAGAGAGCAAAAGAGAGGGGGAGAGAGAGAGCAAAAGAGAGGGGGAGAGAAAGAGCAAAAGAGAGGGGGGAGAGAGAGCAAAAGAGAGGGGGGAGAGAGAGAGAGAGCAAAAGAGAGGGGGGGAGAGAGAGAGAGCAAAAGAGAGGGGAGAGAGAGAGCAAAAGAGAGGGGGAGAGAGAGAGCAAAAGAGAGGGGGGAGAGAGAGACCAAAAGAGAGGGGGGAGAGAGAGACCAAAAGAGAGGGGGGAGAGAGAGACCAAAAGAGAGGGGGAGAGAGAGAGCAAAAGAGAGGGGGGAGAGAGAGAGCAAAAGAGAGGGGGGAGAGAGAGAGCAAAAGAGAGGGGGGAGAGAGATCAAAAGAGAGGGGGGAGAGAGATCAAAAGAGAGGGGGAGAGAGAGAGCAAAAGAGATGGGGGAGAGAGAGAGCAAAAGAGAGGGGGGAGAGAGAGCAAAAGAGAAGGGAGAGAGAGAGAGAGAGAGCAAAAGAGAGGGGGGAGAGAGAGAGCAAAAGAGAGGGGGGAGAGAGAGCAAAAGAGAGGGGGGAGAGAGCAAAAGAGAGGGGGGGAGTGAGAGAGCAAAAGAGAGGGGAGAGAGACAGAGCAAAAGAGAGGGGGAGAGAGAGAGCAAAAGAGAGGGGGAGAGAGAGAGCAAAAGAGAGGGTAGAAAGAGACAGCAAAAGGGAGGGGGGATGGAGAGAGAGCAAGGGGTGGGACTGCTGTACTGCACAAAATGGCCCGTGTACACGGGCTTTAGGACTAGTATTTATATAAAGTAATGTCACCTCTCAAGCGCCTTTTTTCTAAAGAAAACAGACCCAGTTTGGTTAGCCTCTCCTCATACCTTAAATTCTCCATTCCCCTTTTTAGCTTTGTGGCCCTTCTCTGAACTTTTTCTAGTTCTGCAATATCTTTTTTTGCACGATTGGTCCCCAGAACTGCACTTCATACTCAAGGTGAGGTCTTACCAGGGATTTATATAGTGACAGAATTATGCTTTCCTCCCTTGAATCAATGTCTCTTTTAATACATGCTAGTATCTTATTAGCCTTTGTAGCCGCTGGCCTGCATTGTGCATCTATCTTTAGCTTGTTATCTATCACTACTCCCAAATCCCTTTCCTCCTCTGTTTGGCTAAGTCTAATAAATTGCCTGATTATTTTTACTTCCAAAATGTAGAAACTTGCATTTTCCCATATTAATTCTCATTTTCCATTTACCTGCCCATACTTCTAAAACTTTTGCTGATCCCTTTGTAACGAAAGTTCATCCTGCTCTGACATAATGACCTTACTTAACTTAGTATCATCTGCAAAAATAGAGATGTCGTTATTTATTCCTTGCTCCAAGTCATTTATAAAAATATTAAAAAGAACATGGACCAGTACTAACCCCTGGGGGACTCCACTGATTACCTTTGTCCAACCTGAGTATGATCCATTCACTACTACTCGTTGCTCCCTATCTTTTATCCAGTTATTTATCCATAAGCTTACATTTTCAGCTATTTCCAGTCCCTTCATTTTGTACATTAATCTCTCATGTGGCACTGTATCAAACACCTTTGCAAAATCTATCACATTAACTTATTCCCCTTTATCTATATTTTTACTTACTTCCTCGTAGAATCTAATTAGATTAGTTTGAAATGATCTATTTCTCATAAAACCATGCTGATTAGAACTCATAATCTTGTTTACACGAATATGATAATCAATATAATCCCTTATAATCCCTTCAAATATCTTCCCCACTATTGATGTCAGACTAACTGGTCTATAGCTTCCTGGATCATCCCTGCTTCCCTTTTTGAAGAGTGGCACCACATCAGCTTTACACCAATCCTTGGGTACCATGCCTGAGGATAATGAGTCTTGAAAAATTAAGAGTAGAGGTTTGTCTATAACAGTGCTAAGTTCCCTTAACACCCTTGGGTGTATTCCATCTGGGCCTGGAGTTTTATTTACCTTAATATTATCCATTTCCTGATATTCTCTTTACATAACCCAATTAATGGTATGGGCTGGCATGTACTAGTTTGTTCCAAAGTATCATCCAATGGCTCCTCTTTTGTGTATACTGAAGAAAAGACACTGGTTTAGTACCTCAGCCTTCTCCCTGTCACTGTTAATCATGCTACCCTTCACACATTTTAATGTACCTATATTGTCCTTCTTAGATTTTTTGCTATTTATGTACTTAAAGAACCCTTCAGGGCTAGACTTAGAATCCTTTACAATTAATCTTTAATTTTCAATTTTGGCTAATTTGATTGCTTTTTTGCATGCATTGTTACATTCCCTATAAACATGCTATGTTGAGTTGTATTTATTTATGTGTTTATATGTGAATATATGTCTGTAAATACATATATACACATATAAATACATATACACACACACACACACATATATATATATTTATATATACCTGTACATATACATATTTAGACACATGTGTATGTATCTCTATGTTAAAACCCTTTGCAGTAATCTAGCCCGCCATGATGTGAAGTTTGCAACCCATGTAGCTTCCACACATAACAAAGCCATATGGTTGGAGAAATCTCCATTTAAGTCAGTCTAGGTTATTTTTGCAGAATGTCATGCAATACTGGTACTGTCACGCTGGACATTGGTAGCTAAACAATAGACAAATAGCGTCTTTCTCTTTATAATCTTTTCACCCAGTTCATGTTTTTTTATTCACTTGTAAACTGACGTGTGTTCGTTTCCTGATTCTATAGGAACAGGTGCATTACAGAAACCTTCAGGAGAACATCAACAGTCTGGCCCAGAAGCTCGAGAAGCATGGGAGAGCGGAGAGTAAGGGGACGTCCACTAGGCGCAAGCACCTCAATAAGATGTAAGGGCTGGATGAGGAAGCATGAGAAAGTTGACCTCTGCATTGCATAAGACCTACATATCCTCTTGTGTTATTCCTCACCTTCCAACCTACAAAATATCTCTAGAACTGCACCTAATCTGTGGTAGACCCTAAACAACAAACACAACCATTCAGGGATGCTTAAAACCTATAGTAATCAATTTCAATAAATTCTCAGCTCAGACCCCCACCCCATTTTCTCATCAGCTCCCCTTGTACCCCATTTAGTATGTAAGCTCACATGCCCCCCTTGTCCTATATACCACCATAACAGATGGCAGATCACAAGCAGGGTCCTCTAGCCCTTCATCATTTTGTAATTGTTTATAATAATAAAAGGGTTATAGCTGACATTAGGGTTAGTGTTAGGGCTATGCTTACAGTTAGGGTTACAGCTTGGGTTATGGTTTAGGCTAGGATAATGTTTATTTATAGACATGTGCAATTCGTTTCAGATTGATTCGGAAATTCGGAGATTCGGATCGATCCGAATTAAAATACTGCTGAATTTACTGAATAAATCCGAATTAGTTTGGATTTATTCGGTAAATTCGGATGGCCATGGATTACACTAGTATTGTACAGTATATTAGATTATATCACTCTGCTATGGGTTACACCTAATATACAGTACATAATACTAGCCTAATACACAGCACACATACCGAATTTCCGAACCGAACCGAATCCAGCCGAATTTTTTCGAATCCAAATGAATCAGAAACGAATCCGAAACAAATTCATTCGAAGTTTTCCGAATTCAAATCAATCCGAAACGAAATTCAAAAAACTCTGAATCGATCCGAACCGAAACTAATTTTTTGATCATGCACATATCTATTTATTTATAGGTCTAAAGGCCAGAGTTATGTGTAGCATGAGGGTTATGTGTAAGGGTAAGGTTAGGACTTTCGTTATTATTATAGTAAGGGTTATGGATATGTTATGGATAGGGCTAGTTTATGTTTATGGGTAGGGTTAAGGTTAGCACTTTTGCTGGGATTATGGTTAGGATTATGTTTTGGGGTTATGTTTATGAGTAGGGTTATGTTTTGAGTAGGGTTATGTTTAAGGCTAAGGTTATGTTTGTGAGTAGGGTTATGTTTAGTGTTAGGGATAGGGTTATGTTTATGGCTAGGGCTAGGGTTATGTTTATGGGTAGGACTAGGGTTATGTTTATGGGTAGGACTAGGATTATGTTTATGGGTAGGACTAGAATTATGTTTATGGGTAGGGTTATGTTTATAAGTAGTGTTATGTTTATAAGTAGTGTTATGTTTATGAGTAGGGTTATGTTTATGCGTAGGGTTATGTTTGTGAGTAGGGCTATGTTTAGTGTTAGGGATAGGGTTATGTTTATGGATAGTACTGTGGTTATGTTTTTTGGATAGGGCTAGGGTTATGTTTATGGGAAGGACTAGGATTATGTTTATGGGTAGGGCTATGCTTATGGGAAGGGATTTATATGCAGGGCTAAGTTTATATTTAAGGGTAGGACTATGGTTATGTTTATAGATAGGACTTGGGTTAGGTTTATGGGAAGGGCTAGGGTTATGGGTAAGACTAAGGTTAAGTTTATGTTGAGGACTAGGGTTATGTTTATAGGTAGGGTTAGGTTTTGTGGATATAGCAAGGGTGGGCTTTGTTTATGAGTAGGGTTATGATTTTAGGTAGGGCTAGGGTTATGTTTATGAGTAGGGCTAGGGTTATGGTTATGTGTAGGACTAAGTTTATGGATAGGGTTATGTTTATGGGTTAGGCTAGGGTTATGGTTATGGGTAGGGTTATGGTTATGTGTGGGACTATGTTTATGGATAGGGCTAGGGTTATTGTTAAGGATAGGGTTATGGTTATGTGTAGGACTGTTTATGGATAGGGCTAAGGTTATGGTTATGTATAGGACTATGTTTATGGATAGGGCTAGGGTTATGTTTAATGGTTAGGTTAGGGTTAAGGAAAGGGTTATGTTTATGGGTTAGGCTAGCGTTATGGGTAGGGTTATGTTTATGAATAGGGCTAGGGTTATGTTTATGGATAGAGCTAGGGTTAAGTTTATGAGTAGGGTTATGTTTATGGATAGGGCTAGGGTTGTTTATAGTTAGGGTTCGTTTTATGGATATAGCAAGGGTGGAATATGTTTATGAGTAGGGTTATGATTTTAGGTAGGGCTAGGGTAATGTTTATGAGTAGGGCTAGGGTTATGGTTATGTGTAGGACTATGTTTATGGATAGGGCTGGGGTTATGTTTATGAGTAGGGTTATGTTTATGAGTAAATCTAGGTTATGTTAAGGGCTAGTGTTATTGTTATGGGTAGGGCAAGAATTATGTTTATGGATAGGGCTGGGGTCATGTTTATGAGTAGGGTTATGGTTATGTAAAGGACTTTGTTTATGGATAGGGCTGGGGTTATGTTTATGTGTAGGGTTATATTTATGGATATGTTATAGTTATTTTTAGTGTTAGGGCTAGGGTTATGTTTATGAGTAGGGTTATGTTTATGGATTGAACTAGGGTTATATTTATGGATAGGATTATGTTTATGGGTAGCGTTATGTTTATGAATAGGGCTAGGTCTATGTTTATGGATAGAGCTAGGATTATGTTTATGAGTAGGGTTATGTTTATGGATAAAGCTAGGGTTATGTTTATGGATAGAGCTGGGGTTATGTTTATGAGTAGGGTTATGTTTATGGCTAGGTTTAGGGTTATGGGTAGAGGGTTATGTTTATAAGTAGGGTAATGTTTATGAGTAGGGTTATGTTTATGGGTAGGGCTAGGGTTATGGTTATGGGTAGGGTTATGTTTATGGATAGGTATAGGGTTATGTTTATAAGTAAGGCTAGGGTTATGCTTATGAGTAGGGTTATGTTTATAGATAGATAAAGTGTTATGTTTATGAGTAGGGTTATGTTTATAGATAGGTATAGGGTTATGTTTATGAGTAGGGTTATGTGACAGACTGACTGGTACCCCGAATAAGTACCTCCATCAGAACACTTCCCTTGTCCTGGACATCCCTTTATCCAGAACAATAGCTCCTGGTATCTCCTTTTAACTGCAGTCTAAAGTTATAGAGGTGAACAGAACTGAGGCAACACTCAGGGGGCTGAACACAAAATTAACACTTTATTTAAAAACAGCACACATTTTTATCCACCCTGGCATTCCAGAGTCACAGAGCTTCAGGTTACAGAGGGAATTGGTTAAACTGTAAAGCAAACCTCTAACAATTGTCTATTTACAGGTGAAACAGATTAACATATCAAGTTAATTAACTGGGGAAGGAAGTTTACTCAGACAATCTGATTTTGGGCAGTCTAGTTAACATAATCACACAGGAACACAATCAGTTTACCGAGACAGACTCCACAATCAGATCTGAAACGTAAATCAAATACATTTTATTAAAAAATATAAAAACAGCTCTTATTAACTATTAAGTCCTTTATGCCCACTTGGTTTATAGAGTCACAATTGCTCCCACAATGGGCACTCACACCCTGTACCCATCCTGTATTTATGGATACAGGGTGACATGGACATAAGACAGAGTTATGAAAGTTCCATGCAGTCTCTGGGTATCCTTAAGCCCATGTACCCCCTGACCAAAGAATATTCCATAACAGGCCCTCAGATCTTGGTGACTCACGTCACAGGTTATGTTTATAGATAGGGCTAGGGTTATGGCTATGGTTAAGGAGAAGTAATGCATTGCAGCCTACTCTTAGGGAGGGGTTTACAAGTATTTTCACCATTAATTAAAATCTTGCCTGTGATGATGGGGAGCAGATGACATTGCTGTGTTCACATTTAGTCACTTGGGACAATGTAATGCAATGTAGTCCATGGTATTTATCGTGCAGACAACCATACCATCATGCTGCTACTAACAGGAGCTCTCATGACCACTGGGAGATGACCAGTTTCCCCCTGTCAGTAACCTCATCTCCTTATTCCCACAGGTGGCTGAAGCTACAGGACACCCTGCAGGAGCACCAGCAAACACTGCAGCTTGCCCTGGACGCAGCCTCCCTCTGGCAGCAATCGGACACCATCCTGAGAGCCATAGAGGATAAGGTAAGTGTAGGAAGTGTTCTGGGTATGCACAGTTCAGTATATGGGCTAGACAAGCTTTTATTTAAGTGCCCTGTGACTGCATCATCACTAAACCCCTTCTTCTGATGTGTAAATATTTAGCAGCCTATTACCCTGCAGATAGCTAGTGCTTCAATCCTTGTTCTTTATTTCTCAACATACTAAGAACTAATACGCACTGAGCTGAATTACAAGTGGAGCACAAATTAGTGCTCCTGCTCACACTTTAACTTCGCTAGACAGACCTAACACCTATACTCGCCCGCAAACACGATGAGAAGTGAGATCCTAACGGTCGGATGTAGTGGCGTGAAAAGACAGGATGGACTGTGATTAACGCTTACTGAGCTGGTAATATAACGAAGTGCATATACAAGCAGGTGGGATCTTAAGTGCAGTTTTAATTACTGCGTCAGTTTGTACCTGTGGAAACCGAACAAGATTTAAAAGTTTGGCTCAAATTTGTGGTTGATAAGCTTACTTGAAAGCCGTGGACATATTTGTTACACGTTTCCGTTTGGAGAATTATTTCCACATACGTTACTACATATCAAGGAATCAGTGTTAAAATTCACAATTTTTGCAACAGAAGTTGCCGTTGTTAATTTTTCTAGCACAAGAACTTTTGCATCTTTGTATTGTCTTAAGGTTACATTCATTGTGAATCTATGTATATGTTCGCATTTAGACTAGCTTTCAGCTTGCTTAATATTGTTTAGTATAAAAGCTTGGTGGTACCACCCTTATTAAGAATGTTCCTTGGTTTTATTTATGTACAGACATCAATTTTGATGATCTGAGGGAGAAAATCTCTATAAATAAATGTGACTTATTTGAATTAAGAGTGCTGAATACCCTTACTTTTAATAGGGGTAGGGGTATTATACCCCCCTCCAAAAACCTCTTTCTTCTCTGGTTTAATTTGTTAAAATATTTTGCATTAAGGGTCTGCACCATTTTTGCTTAATAGAGGATGTAATAAATAAATATAATTCTCTCCGTATAGAGCGATTTTGAAAGTCACAAATCACAACAATCTCTTTCCAAACAATTTGGTTATAATATATATATATACTTTTTATGCATTATTTTTATTTAATACTTTTTATTAGACAGTGTTATTATGAGTATAACTGTACTGTACAATGTGTTTTTGATGTGTTTTGTGCAACTTTTTTGTCTCATGTAACAATTAACCAGAGCTCTGATATTGCCCCAACTCGACGTGCGTTAAATTACTTTAAACTTTTAATACATGCGCTAATTACGATGCAGCAAAGAGCCGCCATAAACCTCTTATCGGTTGCAGAGAAACAGTTAGCTCGCCCCTTGTAGTCTAGCCCACTGTGTGTAATTCCAGTACTAATTTAGTGTCACAGATCTCTGACTGACCCACTATTTGTTCCCAGGCCCTGGCTCATAGCCATTAAACTTGCACAGAGAACTTATAGTAATAATGATTTTAATTGCATTTGATCTCTATATTCCAGGGATCACTTGTTGCACCACTGTATGACCCTGATGGAGATAAGTCTTTATATTAATCATTTAAAACAAATGTTGTTTCATACGTAGATGAATATGGCTACTGCTGTAAATGGAGAGGACTCTGAGAAGCACAAAACCCGAGATATCAGGGACATCGCTGGCCAGA
The DNA here is from genome assembly GCF_027579735.1 of Bombina bombina. NCBI lineage: Eukaryota > Metazoa > Chordata > Amphibia > Anura > Bombinatoridae > Bombina > Bombina bombina. The sequence goes on from NC_069502.1 coordinate 1,221,253,119, forward strand.
TCATGGTAAGATAATGCAGGCGCTAGACTTTAAGTGCCAAGTGTCACACTAATATGGGTTGCGCCCTTTATCTGTTTCTGTAGCAGATGCAGCGGATAAAGTTACTGATGGGCACTTACATGAGTAACAGGCAGTTAGGCAGTTAAACACAATTGTATCATGTCCCTAAAGAACTTAGTCAAACACACAAGGTGTGTGTGTGTGTGTGTGTGTATATATATATAGAGAGAGATAGATAGATAGATAGATAGATAGATAGATAGATAGATAGACATACACACACACACAGTATCTTACAAAAGTGAGTACACCCCTCACATTTTTGTAAATATTTTATTATATCTTTTCATGCGACAACACTGAAGAAGAAGAAATGACACTTTGTTACAATGTAAAGTAGTGAGTGTACAGTCTGTATAACAGTGTAAATTTTCTATCCCCTCAAAATAACTCAACACACAGCCATTAATGTCTAAACTGTTGACAACAACAATGAGTACACCCCTAAGTGGAAATGCCCAAATTGGGCCCAAAGTGTCAATATTTTGTGTGGCCACCATTATTTTCCAGCACTGCCTTAACCCTCTTGGGCATGGAGTTCACCAGAGCTTCACAGGTTGCCACTGGAGTCCTCTTCCACTCTTCCATGACGACATCATGGAGCTGGTAGATGTTAGAAACCTTGCACTCCCCCACCTTCCGTTTGAGGATGCTCCAGAGATGCTCAATAGGGTTTAGATCTGGAGACATGCTTGGCCAGCCCATCACCTTTACCCTCAGCTTCTTTAGCAAGGCAGTGGTCGTCTTAGAGGTGTGTTTGGGGTCGTTATCATGTTGGAATACTGCCCTGCGGCCCAGTCTCTGAAGGGAGGGGATCATGCTCTGCTTTAGTATGTCACAGTACATGGTGGCATTCATGGTTCCCTCAATGAACGGTAGCTCCCCAGTGCCAGTAGCACTCATGCAGGCCCAGACCGTGACACTGCCACCACCATGCTTGACTGTAGGCAAGACACACTTGTCTTTTTACTCCTTGCCTGGTTGCCACCACACACGCTTGACACCATCTGAACCAAATAAGTTTATCTTGGTCTAATCGGACCACAGGACATGGTTCCAGTAATCCATGTCCTTAGTCTGCTTGTCTTCAGCAAACTGTTTGCTGGCTTTCTTGTGCATCATCTTTAGAGGAAGCTTCCTTCTTGGATGACAGCCATGCAGACCAATTTGATACAGTGTGCGGCGTATGGTCTGAGCACTGACAGGCTGACCCCCCACCCCTTCAACCTCTGCAGCAATGCTGGCAGCACTCATACGTCTATTTCCCAAAGACAACCTCTTGATATGACGCTGATCTCGTGCACTCAACATCTTTTGGTCGACCATGGCGAGGCCTGTTCTGAGTAAAACCTGTCCTGTGAAACCGCTGTATGGTCTTGCCCACTGTGCTACAGCTCAGTTTCAGGGTCTTGGCAATCTTTTTCTAGCCTAGGCCATCTTTATTTAGAGCAACAATTCTTTTCTTCAGATCCTCAGAGAGTTCTATGTCATGAGGTGCCATGTTGAACTTCCAGTGACCAGCATGAGAGAGTGTGAGAGCGATAACACCAAATTTAACACACCTGCTCCCCATTCACACCTGAGATCTTGTAACACTAACGAGTCACATGACACCGGGGAGGGAAAATGGCTAATTGGACCCAATTTGGACATTTCCACTTAGGGGTGTACTCACTTTTGTTGCCAACGGTTTAGACATTAATGGCTGTGAGTTGAGTTATTTTGAGGGGACAGCAAATTTACACTGTTATACAGGCTGTACGCTCACTACTTTACATTGTAGCAAAGTGTAATTTCTTATGTGTTGTCACATGAATAAATAATAATAAAATAGTTACAAAAATGTGAGGGGTGTACTCAGTTTCATGAGATACTGTGTATATATATATATATATATATATATATATATAAACATTTTCTCTGAGTGAAGAACAATGCTATTTCAAGTATTTCTAGCGCACCTCCGGGTTAGCATAGTTGGCCTAGTGCACCTTGGGGTTAGCACAGTTGGCCTAGCGCACTTTGGGGTTAGCACAGTTGGCCTAGCACACCTTGGGGTTAGCACAGTTGGCCTAGCGCACCTTGGGGTTAGCACAGTTGGCCTAGCGCACCTTCGGGTTAGCACAGTTGGCCTAGCGCACCTTCGGGTTAGCACATAAGTGAAAGCCAGAAGAGGTTTTTATAGCACTCCCCATAGATGTCTATAGGGAAAGGCAATTAGCACAGTTGGCCTAACGCACCTTTGGCATTAGCATAGTTGGCATAGCGCACCTTTGGATTAGCCAAGTTGGCTTAGCGCACCTTTGGCATTAGCACAGTTGGCCTAGCGAACCTTGGGGTTAGCACAGTTGGCCTAGCGTAACTTTGGCATTAGCACAGTTGGCCTAGTGCACCTTGGGGTTAGCACAGTTGGCATTGCTTACCTTTGGCATTAGCACAGTTGGCCTAGCACGCCTTGGGGTTAGCGCAGTTGGCCTAGCGTAACTTTGGCATTAGCACAGTTGGCCTAGCGTAACTTTGGCATTAGCACAGTTGGCCTAGTGCACCTTGGGGTTAGCACAGTTGGCATTGCTTACCTTTGGCATTAGCACAGTTGGCCTAGCACGCCTTGGGGTTAGCGCAGTTGGCATTGCGTACCTTTGGCATTAGCACAGTTGGCCTAGCGAACCTACGGGTTAGCACAGTTGGCATAGCGTACCTTTGGCATTAGCACAGTGGCCTAGTGCACCTTGGGGTTAGCACAGTTGGCCTAGTACACCTTGGGGTTAGCCCAGTTGGCATTGCGTACCTTTGGCATTAGCACAGTTGGCCTAGCGCACCTTCGGGTTAGCACAGTTGGCCTAGCGCACCTTCAGGTTAGCACAGATGGACTAGTGCACCTTGGGGTTAGCACAGTTGGCCTAGCACACCTTGGGGTTAGTGCAGTTGGCATTGCGTACCTTTGGCATTAGCACAGTTGGCCTAGCGCACCTTCGGGTTAGCACAGTTGGCCTAGCGCACCTTTGGGTTAGCACAGATGGACTAGCGCACTTTCGGGTTAGCACATAAGTGAAAGCCAGAAGAGGTTTTTATAGCGTGCCCCATAGATGTCTATAGGGAAAGGCAATTAGCACAGTGGCTCTATTCTACATCCAGATGTTAGCGCCTGAGGATTTTGCTCAAGTGAAAGCTTTTTACTTATAATATGAGCACAAGAATGTGCTATTGATTTAAGTTAAAGTGAATATAAATTTTGATGATTAAGTGCCCGGTTTTTAAAAATTTGATTAAAAACAGTGGCACTTTAATTCATCAAAATTTATATTTCACTTGTGTTGTGAAGAAACACTTACCTTTTAATCTTGACAGCCGCTCCAGCTTCCCCCGGTCGTCGCAAGCCTCTTCCTACGTCAGAAATGACAGATCGGTCATCCTCAAATTACGGCTTCTCCCCCAGGGGAAACAGTATCTGATTCAACGCCGTGATTGGAGGAAGCCGGATTCCTCATTTTAGACCCAGGAAGAGGCTTTGCGATGGGCAGAGGAAGCGTTGCAGCGGCTGTCAGGAATAAAAGGTACGTATTTTCAAAACAGGAGTGAAATGTAAATTTTGATGAATTAAAGTGCCCCTGTTTTTAATCGAATATTTAAAAATCAGATACTTTATCACTTTAGGTGGTGTTAGGTCCTCAATAGCGTTAATGTTTTTGTGCTGCACTTTTAATCTAAGATATAATATACTATTTTACAGTATACTGTATATATAAACGCCATATACACACGTACAATGTACCCACAAGCCTCCAGCACATATAGACTTCTTATTAAGGTTTTAGTTTTTGCTCTTTATTAACAATGGTGATTGCATACATAGCAAATATATAGGTGTTCCCAGGGCGCTCCATAGCAGTAACCTGTATAATTATGGGATGTTCTAAACGATACCCGCTAGCTTAGGGGAACATTGTCGCATAATGCTGTGACCCTTTCAGAGGTGAGATGAGCAGTTGTAAGAAATAAACTACTTCACACTGAAATGTATTTTGCAATAGATTATTTGAACTGTTACTAAACAAAAAGCTATTTTTATATTTACGGAACGCACATTATATGTTGTGTAAATACGTTTTGAAAACAAGCTCCCTCCCCACTGGTGGAAACCACATTATCTGGTGATGTTCTCAGATCGTTTAAAACTCATCGAGCACTAAACTATCCTATAAAAGCCGCATCACCACTCGTCTGTACAACGGTCAGACCACGTTTTTATAACGTCGCCCGAGGTCTGAGACTCACAGCAGCATTACTCAGTGTATCTGACGACCTTTACAACATTGGTTCCTCACTGTCTTGTCGCCATCCTTGTCTCTTTCCTATGTCTCTCCTGCCCTCACTCACACACGTCTGTCCCACAGATATTGGATCTCACAGTGTCCCAGGTATCCAGTCTCCATCCTATCCTGGCAATTCGAGCCGCACAAAAGCAGTGTCAGGTGAAGGAAAGCTGGGCCCAGTTACAGCAAGCTCTCAGGTAAATAGAGTGTGCGCTTAACTATAGCAAGCACTCAGGTAAATAGAGTGTGCGCTTAACCATAGCAAGCACTCATGTAAATAGAGTGTGCGCTTAACTATAGCAAGCTCTCAGGTAAATAGAGTGTGCACTTAACTATAGCAAGCCCTCAGGTAAATAGAGTGTGCGCTTAACTATAGCAAGCCCTCAGGTAAATAGAGTGTGCACTTAACTATAGCAAGCCCTCAGGTAAATAGAGTGTGCACTTAACTATAGCAAGCCTTCAGGTAAATAGAGTGTGCGCTTAACTATAGCAAGCACTCAGGTAAATAGAGTGTGTGCTTAACTATAGCAAGCCCTCAGGTAAATACAGTGTGTGCTTAACTATAGCAAGCCCTCAGGTAAATACAGTGTGTGCTTAACTATAGCAAGCCCTCAGGTAAATACAGTGTGTGCTTAACTATAACAAGCCCTCAGGTAAATAGAGTGTGTGCTTAACTATAGCAAGCCCTTAGGTAAATATAGTGTGCGCTTAACTATAGCAAGCCCTCAGGTAAATAGAGTGTGTGCTTAACTATAGCAAGTCCTCAGGTAAATAGAGTGTGCTTAACTATAGCAAGCCCTCAGGTAAATAGAGTGTGCACTTAACTATAGCAAGCACTCAGGTAAATAGAGTGTGTGCTTAACTATAGCAAGCCCTCAGGTAAATACAGTGTGTGCTTAACTATAGCAAGCCCTCAGGTAAATAGAGTGTGTGCTTAACTATAGCAAGCCCTTAGGTAAATATAGTGTGCGCTTAACTATAGCAAGCCCTCAGGTAAATAGAGTGTGTGCTTAACTATAGCAAGTCCTCAGGTAAATAGAGTGTGCTTAACTATAGCAAGCTCTCAGGTAAATAGAGTGTGCATTAACTATAGCAAGCCCTCAGGTAAATAGAGTGTGCGCTTAACTATAGCAAGCCCTCAGATAAATAGAGTGTGTGCTTAACTATAGCAAGCCCTCAGGTAAATAGAGTGTGCTTAACTATAGCAAGCCCTCAGGTAAATAGAGTGTGCGCTTAACTATAGCAAGCCCTCAGGTAAATAGAGTGTGCACTTAATTATAGCAAGCCCTCAGGTAAATAGAGTGTGCTTAACTATAGCAAGCCCTCAGGTAAATAGAGTGTGCACTTAACTATAGGAAGCACTCAGGTAAATAGAGTGTGTGCTTAACTACAGCCAGCACTCAGGTAAATAGATTGTGTGCTTAACTATAGCAAGCCCTTAGGTAAATATAGTGTGCGCTTAACTATAGCAAGCCCTCAGGTAAATAGAGTGTGTGCTTAACTATAGCAAGCCCTTAGGTAAATATAGTGTGCGCTTAACTATAGCAAGCCCTCAGGTAAATAGAGTGTGTGCTTAACTATAGCAAGTCCTCAGGTAAATAGAGTGTGCTTAACTATAGCAAGCCCTCAGGTAAATAGAGTGTGCACTTAACTATAGCAAGCACTCAGGTAAATAGAGTGTGTGCTTAACTATAGCAAGCCCTCAGGTAAATACAGTGTGTGCTTAACTATAGCAAGCCCTCAGGTAAATAGAGTGTGTGCTTAACTATAGCAAGCCCTTAGGTAAATATAGTGGGCGCTTAACTATAGCAAGCCCTCAGGTAAATAGAGTGTGTGCTTAACTATAGCAAGTCCTCAGGTAAATAGAGTGTGCTTAACTATAGCAAGCTCTCAGGTAAATAGAGTGTGCATTAACTATAGCAAGCCCTCAGGTAAATAGAGTGTGCGCTTAACTATAGCAAGCCCTCAGATAAATAGAGTGTGTGCTTAACTATAGCAAGCCCTCAGGTAAATAGAGTGTGCTTAACTATAGCAAGCCCTCAGGTAAATAGAGTGTGCGCTTAACTATAGCAAGCCCTCAGGTAAATAGAGTGTGCACTTAATTATAGCAAGCCCTCAGGTAAATAGAGTGTGCTTAACTATAGCAAGCCCTCAGGTAAATAGAGTGTGCACTTAACTATAGGAAGCACTCAGGTAAATAGAGTGTGTGCTTAACTACAGCCAGCACTCAGGTAAATAGATTGTGTGCTTAACTATAGCAAGCACTCATGTAAATAGAGTGTGCGCTGAACTATAGCAAGCAACAGAGCGTGCGCTTAACCATAGCAAGCACTCAGGTAAATAGAGGGGACACTATCTATAGCAAACACTCAGGTAAATAGAGTGCTCACTATCTATAGCAAACACTCAGGTAAATAGAGTGCTCACTATCTATAGCAAACACTCAGGTAAATATAGTGCTCACTATCTATAGCAAACACTCAGGTAAATAGAGCGCACACTATCTATAGCAAACACTCAGGTAAATATAGTGCTCACTATCTATAGCAAACACTTAGGTAAGTAGAGCGCTAACTATCTATAGCAAACACTCAGGTAAATAGAGCGCTCACTATCTATAGCAAACACTCAGTAAATAGAGCGCACACTATCTATAGCAAACACTCAGGTAAATAGAGCGCACACTATCTATAGCATCTCACAGTGTCCCAGGTATCCAGTCTCCATCCTATCCTGGCAATTCGAGCCGCACAAAAGCAGTGTCAGGTGAAGGAAAGCTGGGCCCAGTTACAGCAAGCTCTCAGGTAAATAGAATGTGCGCTTAACTATAGCAAGCCCTCAGGTAAATAGAGTGTGCACTTAACTATAGCAAGCCCTCAGGTAAATAGAGTGTGCGCTTAATTATAGCAAGCCCTCAGGTAAATAGAGTGTGCACTTAACTATAGCAAGCCCTCAGGTAAATAGAGTGTGCGCTTAACTATAGCAAGCCCTCAGGTAAATAGAGTGTGCACTTAACTATAGCAAGCCCTCAGGTAAATAGAGTGTGCACTTAACTATAGCAAGCCTTCAGGTAAATAGAGTGTGCGCTTAACTATAGCAAGCACTCAGGTAAATAGAGTGTGTGCTTAACTATAGCAAGCCCTCAGGTAAATACAGTGTGTGCTTAACTATAGCAAGCCCTCAGGTAAATACAGTGTGTGCTTAACTATAGCAAGCCCTCAGGTAAATACAGTGTGTGCTTAACTATAACAAGCCCTCAGGTAAATAGAGTGTGTGCTTAACTATAGCAAGCCCTTAGGTAAATATAGTGTGCGCTTAACTATAGCAAGCCCTCAGGTAAATAGAGTGTGTGCTTAACTATAGCAAGTCCTCAGGTAAATAGAGTGTGCTTAACTATAGCAAGCCCTCAGGTAAATAGAGTGTGCACTTAACTATAGCAAGCACTCAGGTAAATAGAGTGTGTGCTTAACTATAGCAAGCCCTCAGGTAAATACAGTGTGTGCTTAACTATAGCAAGCGCTCAGGTAAATAGAGTGTGTGCTTAACTATAGCAAGCCCTTAGGTAAATATAGTGTGCGCTTAACTATAGCAAGCCCTCAGGTAAATAGAGTGTGTGCTTAACTATAGCAAGTCCTCAGGTAAATAGAGTGTGCTTAACTATAGCAAGCTCTCAGGTAAATAGAGTGTGCATTAACTATAGCAAGCCCTCAGGTAAATAGAGTGTGCGCTTAACTATAGCAAGCCCTCAGATAAATAGAGTGTGTGCTTAACTATAGCAAGCCCTCAGGTAAATAGAGTGTGCTTAACTATAGCAAGCCCTCAGGTAAATAGAGTGTGCGCTTAACTATAGCAAGCCCTCAGGTAAATAGAGTGTGCACTTAATTATAGCAAGCCCTCAGGTAAATAGAGTGTGCTTAACTATAGCAAGCCCTCAGGTAAATAGAGTGTGCACTTAACTATAGGAAGCACTCAGGTAAATAGAGTGTGTGCTTAACTACAGCCAGCACTCAGGTAAATAGATTGTGTGCTTAACTATAGCAAGCCCTTAGGTAAATATAGTGTGCGCTTAACTATAGCAAGCCCTCAGGTAAATAGAGTGTGTGCTTAACTATAGCAAGCCCTTAGGTAAATATAGTGTGCGCTTAACTATAGCAAGCCCTCAGGTAAATAGAGTGTGTGCTTAACTATAGCAAGTCCTCAGGTAAATAGAGTGTGCTTAACTATAGCAAGCCCTCAGGTAAATAGAGTGTGCACTTAACTATAGCAAGCACTCAGGTAAATAGAGTGTGTGCTTAACTATAGCAAGCCCTCAGGTAAATACAGTGTGTGCTTAACTATAGCAAGCCCTCAGGTAAATAGAGTGTGTGCTTAACTATAGCAAGCCCTTAGGTAAATATAGTGGGCGCTTAACTATAGCAAGCCCTCAGGTAAATAGAGTGTGTGCTTAACTATAGCAAGTCCTCAGGTAAATAGAGTGTGCTTAACTATAGCAAGCTCTCAGGTAAATAGAGTGTGCATTAACTATAGCAAGCCCTCAGGTAAATAGAGTGTGCGCTTAACTATAGCAAGCCCTCAGATAAATAGAGTGTGTGCTTAACTATAGCAAGCCCTCAGGTAAATAGAGTGTGCTTAACTATAGCAAGCCCTCAGGTAAATAGAGTGTGCGCTTAACTATAGCAAGCCCTCAGGTAAATAGAGTGTGCACTTAATTATAGCAAGCCCTCAGGTAAATAGAGTGTGCTTAACTATAGCAAGCCCTCAGGTAAATAGAGTGTGCACTTAACTATAGGAAGCACTCAGGTAAATAGAGTGTGTGCTTAACTACAGCCAGCACTCAGGTAAATAGATTGTGTGCTTAACTATAGCAAGCACTCATGTAAATAGAGTGTGCGCTGAACTATAGCAAGCAACAGAGCGTGCGCTTAACCATAGCAAGCACTCAGGTAAATAGAGGGGACACTATCTATAGCAAACACTCAGGTAAATAGAGTGCTCACTATCTATAGCAAACACTCAGGTAAATAGAGTGCTCACTATCTATAGCAAACACTCAGGTAAATAGAGTGCTCACTATCTATAGCAAACACTCACGTAAATAGAGTGCACACTATCTATAGCAAACACTCAGGTAAATAGAGCGCACAATATCTATAGCAAACACTCAGGTAAATAGAGCGCTCACTATCTATAACAAACACTCAGGTAAATAGAGTGCACAATATCTATAGCAAACACTCAGGTAAATATAGTGCTCACTATCTATAGCAAACACTCAGGTAAATAGAGCGCACACTATCTATAGCAAACACTCAGGTAAATATAGTGCTCACTATCTATAGCAAACACTTAGGTAAGTAGAGCGCTAACTATCTATAGCAAACACTCAGGTAAATAGAGCGCTCACTATCTATAGCAAACACTCAGTAAATAGAGCGCACACTATCTATAGCAAACACTCAGGTAAATAGAGCGCACACTATCTATAGCAAACACTCAGGTAAATAGAGCACACACTATCTATAGCAAACACTCAGGTAAATATAGTGCTTACTATCTATAGCAAACACTCAGGTAAATAGAGCGCTCACTATCTATAGCAAACACTCAGGTAAGTAGAGCGCTCACTATCTATAGCAAACACTCAGGTAAATAGAGCGCTCACTATCTATAGCAAACACTCAGGTAAATAGAGCGCACACTATCTATAGCAAACACTCAGGTAAATATAGTGCTTACTATCTATAGCAAACACTCAGGTAAATAGAGCGCTCACTATCTATAGCAAACACTCAGGTAAATATAGTGCTCACTATCTATAGCAAACACTCAGGTAAATAGAGCGCACACTATCTATAGCAAACACTCAGGTAAATATAGTGCTTACTATCTATAGCAAACACTCAGGTAAATATAGTGCTCACTATCTATAACAAACACTCAGGTAAGTAGAGTGCTCACTATCTATAGCAAACACTCAGGTAAATAGAGCACTCACTATCTATAACAAACACTCAGGTAAATAGAGCTCTCACTATCTATAACAAACACTCAGGTAAGTAGAGTGCTCACTATCTATAGCAAACACTCAGGTAAATAGAGTGCTCACTATCTATAGCAAACACTCAGGTAAATAGAGTGCTCACTATCTATAGCAAACACTCAGGTAAATAGAGCGCTCACTATCTATAGCAAACACTCAGGTAAATAGAGCGCACACTATTTATAGCAAACACTCAGGTAAATAGAGCGCTCACTATCTATAGCAAACACTCAGGTAAGTAGAGTGCTCATTATCTATAACAAACACTCAGGTAAATAGAGCGCTCACTATCTATAGCAAACACTCAGGTAAGTAGAGTGCTCATTATCTATTACAAACACTCAGGTAAATAGAGCGCTCACTATCTATAGCAAACACTCAGGTAAATAGAGCGCTCACTATCTATAGCAAACACTCAGGTAAATAGAGTGCTCACTATCTATAGCAAACACTCAGGTAAATATAGTGCTCACTATCTATAGCAAACACTCAGGTAAATAGAGCGCTCACTATCTATAGCAAACATTCAGGTAAGTAGAGCGCTCACTATCTATAGCAAACACTCAGGTAAATAGAGCGCTCACTATCTATAGCAAACACTCAGGTAAGTAGTGTGCTCATTATCTATAGCAAATACTCAGGTAAATAGAGCGCTCACTATCTATAGCAAACACTCAGGTAAATAGAGTGCTCACTATCTATAGCAAACACTCAGGTAAATAGAGCGCTCACTATCTATAACAAACACTCAGGTAAGTAGAGTGCTCACTATCTATAGCAAACACTCAGGTAAATAGAGCGCACACTATCTATAGCAAACACTCAGGTAAATAGAGCGCTCACTATCTATAGCAAACACTCAGGTAAATAGAGCACTCACTATCTATAGCAAACACTTAGGTAAGTAGAGCTCTAACTATCTATAGCAAACACTCAGGTAAATAGAGCGCTCACTATCTATAGCAAACACTCACGTAAATAGAGCACACACTATCTATAGCAAACACTCAGGTAAATAGAGCGCACACTATCTATAGCAAACACTCAGGTAAATAGAGCGCACACTATCTATAGCAAACACTCAGGTAAATATAGTGCTTACTATCTATAGCAAACACTCAGGTAAATAGAGCGCTCACTATCTATAGCAAACACTCAGGTAAATAGAGCGCTCACTATCTATAGCAAACACTCAGGTAAATAGAGCGCTCACTATCTATAGCAAACACTCAGGTAAATAGAGCGCTCACTATCTATAGCAAACACTCAGGTAAATAGAGCGCACACTATCTATAGCAAACACTCAGGTAAATAGAGCGCACACTATCTATAGCAAACACTCAGGTAAATAGAGCGCACACTATCTATAGCAAGCACTCAGGTAAATATAGTGCTTACTATCTATAGCAAACACTCAGGTAAATAGAGCGCTCACTATCTATAGCAAACACTCAGGTAAGTAGAGCGCTCACTATCTATAGCAAACACTCAGGTAAATAGAGAGCTCACTATCTATAGCAAACACTCAGGTAAATAGAGCGCTCACTATCTATAGCAAACACTCAGGTAAATAGAGCGCACACTATCTATAGCAAACACTCAGGTAAATAGAGCGCACACTATCTATAGCAAACACTCAGGTAAATAGAGCGCACACTATCTATAGCAAACACTCAGGTAAATATAGTGCTTACTATCTATAGCAAACACTCAGGTAAATAGAGCGCTCACTATCTATAGCAAACACTCAGGTAAATAGAGTGCTCACTATCTATAGCAAACACTCAGGTAAATAGAGTGCTCACTATCTATAACAAACACTCAGGTAAATAGAGTGCACAATATCTATAGCAAACACTCAGGTAAATATAGTGCTCACTTTCTATAGCAAACACTCAGGTAAATAGAGCGCACACTATCTATAGCAAACACTCAGGTAAATATAGTGCTCACTATCTATAGCAAACACTTAGGTAAGTAGAGCGCTAACTATCTATAGCAAACACTCAGGTAAATAGAGCGCTCACTATCTATAGCAAACACTCAGGTAAATAGAGCGCACACTATCTATAGCAAACACTCAGGTAAATAGAGCGCACACTATCTATAGCAAACACTCAGGTAAATAGAGCGCACACTATCTATAGCAAACACTCAGGTAAATATAGTGCTTACTATCTATAGCAAACACTCAGGTAAATAGAGCGCTCACTATCTATAGCAAACACTCAGGTAAGTAGAGCGCTCACTATCTATAGCAAACACTCAGGTAAATAGAGCGCTCACTATCTATAGCAAACACTCAGGTAAATAGAGCGCTCACTATCTATAGCAAACACTCAGGTAAATAGAGCGCACACTATCTATAGCAAACACTCAGGTAAATAGAGCGCACACTATCTTTAGCAAACACTCAGGTAAATAGAGCGCACACTATCTATAGCAAACACTCAGGTAAATATAGTGCTTACTATCTATAGCAAACACTCAGGTAAATAGAGAGCTCACTATCTATAGCAAACACTCAGGTAAATATAGTGCTCACTATCTATAGCAAACACTCAGGTAAATAAAGCGCACACTATCTATAGCAAACACTCAGGTAAATAGAGCACACACTATCTATAGCAAACACTCAGGTAAATATAGTGCTTACTATCTATAGCAAACACTCAGGTAAATAGAGCGCTCACTATCTATAGCAAACACTCAGGTAAGTAGAGCGCTCACTATCTATAGCAAACACTCAGGTAAATAGAGCGCTCACTATCTATAGCAAACACTCAGGTAAATAGAGCGCACACTATCTATAGCAAACACTCAGGTAAATAGAGCGCACACTATCTATAGCAAACACTCAGGTAAATAGAGCGCACACTATCTATAGCAAACACTCAGGTAAATATAGTGCTTACTATCTATAGCAAACACTCAGGTAAATAGAGCGCTCACTATCTATAGCAAACACTCAGGTAAATATAGTGCTCACTATCTATAGCAAACACTCAGGTAAATAGAGCGCACACTATCTATAGCAAACACTCAGGTAAATATAGTGCTTACTATCTATAGCAAACACTCAGGTAAATATAGTGCTCACTATCTATAACAAACACTCAGGTAAGTAGAGTGCTCACTATCTATAGCAAACACTCAGGTAAATAGAGCACTCACTATCTATAACAAACACTCAGGTAAATAGAGCTCTCACTATCTATAACAAACACTCAGGTAAGTAGAGTGCTCACTATCTATAGCAAACACTCAGGTAAATAGAGTGCTCACTATCTATAGCAAACACTCAGGTAAATAGAGTGCTCACTATCTATAGCAAACACTCAGGTAAATAGAGCGCTCACTATCTATAGCAAACACTCAGGTAAATAGAGCGCACACTATTTATAGCAAACACTCAGGTAAATAGAGCGCTCACTATCTATAGCAAACACTCAGGTAAGTAGAGTGCTCATTATCTATAACAAACACTCAGGTAAATAGAGCGCTCACTATCTATAGCAAACACTCAGGTAAGTAGAGTGCTCATTATCTATTACAAACACTCAGGTAAATAGAGCGCTCACTATCTATAGCAAACACTCAGGTAAATAGAGCGCTCACTATCTATAGCAAACACTCAGGTAAATAGAGTGCTCACTATCTATAGCAAACACTCAGGTAAATATAGTGCTCACTATCTATAGCAAACACTCAGGTAAATAGAGCGCTCACTATCTATAGCAAACATTCAGGTAAGTAGAGCGCTCACTATCTATAGCAAACACTCAGGTAAATAGAGCGCTCACTATCTATAGCAAACACTCAGGTAAGTAGTGTGCTCATTATCTATAGCAAATACTCAGGTAAATAGAGCGCTCACTATCTATAGCAAACACTCAGGTAAATAGAGTGCTCACTATCTATAGCAAACACTCAGGTAAATAGAGCGCTCACTATCTATAACAAACACTCAGGTAAGTAGAGTGCTCACTATCTATAGCAAACACTCAGGTAAATAGAGCGCACACTATCTATAGCAAACACTCAGGTAAATAGAGCGCTCACTATCTATAGCAAACACTCAGGTAAATAGAGCACTCACTATCTATAGCAAACACTTAGGTAAGTAGAGCTCTAACTATCTATAGCAAACACTCAGGTAAATAGAGCGCTCACTATCTATAGCAAACACTCACGTAAATAGAGCACACACTATCTATAGCAAACACTCAGGTAAATAGAGCGCACACTATCTATAGCAAACACTCAGGTAAATAGAGCGCACACTATCTATAGCAAACACTCAGGTAAATATAGTGCTTACTATCTATAGCAAACACTCAGGTAAATAGAGCGCTCACTATCTATAGCAAACACTCAGGTAAGTAGAGCGCTCACTATCTATAGCAAACACTCAGGTAAATAGAGCGCTCACTATCTATAGCAAACACTCAGGTAAATAGAGCGCTCACTATCTATAGCAAACACTCAGGTAAATAGAGCGCACACTATCTATAGCAAACACTCAGGTAAATAGAGCGCACACTATCTATAGCAAACACTCAGGTAAATAGAGCGCACACTATCTATAGCAAGCACTCAGGTAAATATAGTGCTTACTATCTATAGCAAACACTCAGGTAAATAGAGCGCTCACTATCTATAGCAAACACTCAGGTAAGTAGAGCGCTCACTATCTATAGCAAACACTCAGGTAAATAGAGAGCTCACTATCTATAGCAAACACTCAGGTAAATAGAGCGCTCACTATCTATAGCAAACACTCAGGTAAATAGAGCGCACACTATCTATAGCAAACACTCAGGTAAATAGAGCGCACACTATCTATAGCAAACACTCAGGTAAATAGAGCGCACACTATCTATAGCAAACACTCAGGTAAATATAGTGCTTACTATCTATAGCAAACACTCAGGTAAATAGAGCGCTCACTATCTATAGCAAACACTCAGGTAAATAGAGTGCTCACTATCTATAGCAAACACTCAGGTAAATAGAGTGCTCACTATCTATAACAAACACTCAGGTAAATAGAGTGCACAATATCTATAGCAAACACTCAGGTAAATATAGTGCTCACTTTCTATAGCAAACACTCAGGTAAATAGAGCGCACACTATCTATAGCAAACACTCAGGTAAATATAGTGCTCACTATCTATAGCAAACACTTAGGTAAGTAGAGCGCTAACTATCTATAGCAAACACTCAGGTAAATAGAGCGCTCACTATCTATAGCAAACACTCAGGTAAATAGAGCGCACACTATCTATAGCAAACACTCAGGTAAATAGAGCGCACACTATCTATAGCAAACACTCAGGTAAATAGAGCGCACACTATCTATAGCAAACACTCAGGTAAATATAGTGCTTACTATCTATAGCAAACACTCAGGTAAATAGAGCGCTCACTATCTATAGCAAACACTCAGGTAAGTAGAGCGCTCACTATCTATAGCAAACACTCAGGTAAATAGAGCGCTCACTATCTATAGCAAACACTCAGGTAAATAGAGCGCTCACTATCTATAGCAAACACTCAGGTAAATAGAGCGCACACTATCTATAGCAAACACTCAGGTAAATAGAGCGCACACTATCTTTAGCAAACACTCAGGTAAATAGAGCGCACACTATCTATAGCAAACACTCAGGTAAATATAGTGCTTACTATCTATAGCAAACACTCAGGTAAATAGAGAGCTCACTATCTATAGCAAACACTCAGGTAAATATAGTGCTCACTATCTATAGCAAACACTCAGGTAAATAAAGCGCACACTATCTATAGCAAACACTCAGGTAAATATAGTGCTTACTATCTATAGCAAACACTCAGGTAAATATAGTGCTCACTATCTATAACAAACACTCAGGTAAGTAGAGTGCTCACTATCTATAGCAAACACTCAGGTAAATAGAGCACTCACTATCTATAACAAACACTCAGGTAAATAGAGCTCTCACTATCTATAACAAACACTCAGGTAAGTAGAGTGCTCACTATCTATAGCAAACACTCAGGTAAATAGAGTGCTCACTATCTATAGCAAACACTCAGGTAAATAGAGCGCTCACTATCTATAGCAAACACTCAGGTAAATAGAGCGCACACTATTTATAGCAAACACTCAGGTAAATAGAGCGCTCACTATCTATAGCAAACACTCAGGTAAGTAGAGTGCTCATTATCTATAACAAACACTCAGGTAAATAGAGCGCTCACTATCTATAGCAAACACTCAGGTAAGTAGAGTGCTCATTATCTATTACAAACACTCAGGTAAATAGAGCGCTCACTATCTATAGCAAACACTCAGGTAAATAGAGCGCTCACTATCTATAGCAAACACTCAGGTAAGTAGAGCGCTCACTATCTATAGCAAACACTCAGGTAAGTAGAGTGCTCACTATCTATAGCAAACACTCAGGTAAATAGAGCGCTCACTATCTATAGCAAACACTCAGGTAAATAGAGCGCTCACTATCTATAGCAAACACTCAGGTAAGTAGAGTGCTCACTATCTATAGCAAACACTCAGGTAAATAGACCGCACACTATCTATAGCAAACACTCAGGTAAATATAGTGCTCACTATCTATAACAAACACTCAGGTAAATAGAGTGCTCACTATCTATAACAAACACTCAGGTAAATAGAGCGCACAATATCTATAGCAAACACTCAGGTAAATAGAGTGCTCATTATCTATAACAAACACTCAGGTAAATAGAGCGCTCACTATCTATAGCAAACACTCAGGTAAATATAGTGCTTACTATCTATAGCAAACACTCAGGTAAATAGAGCGCTCACTATCTATAGCAAACACTCAGGTAAATATAGTGCTTACTATCTATAGCAAACACTCAGGTAAATAGAGCGCTCACTATCTATAGCAAACACTCAGGTAAGTAGACTGCTCGCTATCTATAGCAAACACTCAGGTAAGTAGAGTGCTCACTATCTATAACAAGCACTCAGGTAAATAGAGTGTTCATTATCTATTACAAACACTCAGGTAAATAGAGCGCTCACTATCTATAGCAAACACTCAGGTAAATAGAGTGCTCACTATCTATAACAAACACTCAGGTAAATAGAGTGTTCATTATCTATAACAAACACTCAGGTAAATAGAGTGCTCACTATCTATAGCAAACACTCAGGTAAGTAGAGTGCTCGCTATCTATAGCAAACACCCAGGTAAGTAGAGTGCTCACTATCTATAACAAACACTCAGGTAAATAGAGTGTTCATTATCTATAACAAACACTCAGGTAAATAGAGTGCTCACTATCTATAGCAAACACTCAGGTAAGTAGAGTGCTCACTATCTATAGCAAACACTCAGGTAAATAGAGCGCTCACTATCTATAACAAACACTCAGGTAAGTAGAGTGCTCACTTTCTATAGCAAACACTCAGGTAAGTAGAGTGCTCACTATCTATAGCAAACACTCAGGTAAGTAGAGTGCTCACTATCTATAGCAAACACTCAGGTAAATATAGTGCTCACTATCTATAGCAAACACTCAGGTAAATAGAGTGCTCACTATCTATAGCAAACACTCTGGTAAATAGAGTGCTCACTATCTATAGCAAACACTCAGGTAAATAGAGTGCTCACTATCTATAGCAAACACTCAGGTAAATAGAGTGCTCACTATCTATAGCAAACACTCAGGTAAATAGAGCACTCACTGTCTATAACAAACACTCAGGTAAATAGAGTGCTCACTATCTATTACAAACACTCAGGTAAATAGAGTGCTCACTATCTATAACAAACACTCAGGTAAATAGAGTGCTCACTATCTATAACAAACACTCAGGTAAATAGAGTGCTCACTATCTATAACAAACACTCAGGTAAGTAGAGTGCTCATTATCTATTACAAACACTCAGGTAAATAGAGTGCTCACTATCTATAGCAAACACTCAGGTAAATAGAGCGCACAATATCTATAGCAAACACTCAGGTAAATAGAGCGCTCACTATCTATAGCAAACACTCAGGTAAGTAGAGTGCTCATTATCTATTACAAACACTCAGGTAAGTAGAGTGCTCATTATCTATAGCAAACACTCAGGTAAATAGAGCGCTCACTATCTATAACAAACACTCAGGTAAGTAGAGTGCTCATTATCTATTACAAACACTCAGGTAAGTAGAGTGCTCATTATCTATAGCAAACACTCAGGTAAATAGAGCGCTCACTATCTATAGCAAACACTCAGGTAAATAGAGTGCTCACTATCTATTACAAACACTCACTGTTGTATCCGGCTATTATTAGCTCATTATATTTGTCAGACATCCTGTACTGTCCCTTAGGACAAAGAAGTCACCAAGGCCGGCACCAAGCTCCTCATTCACCAGAGAAAAATGTAACCAAGCGACCCCTAGCGCAGAGCAGCCGAGCAGCGTGGGAAACCTACAGCAAGGGATCCTGGGAAGTCTGGCAGGGGGGATTCAGGTCAGTGTACTTATTCAGTGTGAGCTGAGCATTTTTATGTGGGAACCCTGGGATTTAATGCCGTTTGTTTGTGTCCCCACAGAAAGAAAAGAGTGCACTTAGTGATGTGATGTGTAACGCTGACGACATCAGAAGGTGCCAAACTGGAATAAACACGTGTGTTATAATGAATCTTCATAATATTTGTTTTTGTGTCACTAACAAATAAAGTAAGGGATGGGCACACTCACTGGCCTCACCTGAGATATCACCTTATAGCCCTGCACTGTGTAATAATAATAATAATGATTTGCTAATTACTGTATAGACACTCACTGGCCTCACCTGAGATATCACCTTATAGCTCTGCACTGTGTAATAATAATAATAATGATTTGCTAATTACTGTATAGACACTCACTGGCCTCACCTGAGATATCACCTTATAGCCCTGCACTGTGTAATAATAATAAGGATTTGCTAATTACTGTATAGACACTCACTGGCCTCGCCTGAGATATCACCTTATAGCCCTGCACTGTGTAATAATAATAATGATTTGCTAATTACTGTATAGACACTCACTGGCCTCACCTGAGATATCACCTTATAGCCCTGCACTGTGTAATAATAATAAGGATTTGCTAATTACTGTATAGACACTCACTGGCCTCGCCTGAGATATCACCTTATAGCCCTGCACTGTGTAATAATAATAATGATTTGCTAATTACTGTATAGACACTCACTGGCCTCACCTGAGATATCACCTTATAGCCCTGCACTGTGTAATAATAATAATAATAATGATTTGCTAATTACTGTATAGACACTCACTGGCCTCACCTGAGATATCACCTTATAGCCCTGCACTGTGTAATAATAATAATAATAATGATTTGCTAATTACTGTATAGACACTCACTGGCCTCACCTGAGATATCACCTTATAGCCCTGCACTGTGTAATAATAATAATAATGATTTGCTAATTACTGTATAGACACTCACTGGCCTCGCCTGAGATATCACCTTATAGCCCTGCACTGTGTAATAATAATAAGGATTTGCTAATTACTGTATAGACACTCACTGGCCTCACCTGAGATATCACCTTATAGCCCTGCACTGTGTAATAATAATAATAATAATGATTTGCTAATTACTGTATAGACACTCACTGGCCTCGCCTGAGATATCACCTTATAGCCCTGCACTGTGTAATAATAATAAGGATTTGCTAATTACTGTATAGACACTCACTGGCCTCACCTGAGATATCACCTTATAGCCCTGCACTGTGTAATAATAATAATAATAATAATGATTTGCTAATTACTGTATAGACACTCACTGGCCTCGCCTGAGATATCACCTTATAGCCCTGCACTGTGTAATAATAATAATGATTTGCTAATTACTGTATAGACACTCACTGGCCTCACCTGAGATATCACCTTATAGCCCTGCACTGTGTAATAATAATAATAATGATTTGCTAATTACTGTATAGACACTCACTGGCCTCACCTGAGATATCACCTTATAGCCCTGCACTGTGTAATAATAATAATAATGATTTGCTAATTACTGTATAGACACTCACTGGCCTCACCTGAGATATCACCTTATAGCCCTGCACTGTGTAATAATAATAATAATTTGCTAATTACTGTATAGACACTCACTGGCCTCACCTGAGATTTCACCTTATAGCCCTGCACTGTGTAATAATAATAATGATTTGCTAATTACTGTATAGACACTCACTGACCTCACCTGAGATATCACCTTATAGCCCTGCACTGTGTAATAATAATAATAATAATGATTTGCTAATTACTGTATAGACACTCACTGGCCTCGCCTGAGATATCACCTTATAGCCCTGCACTGTGTAATAATAATAAGGATTTGCTAATTACTGTATAGACACTCACTGGCCTCACCTGAGATATCACCTTATAGCCCTGCACTGTGTAATAACAATAATAATAATGATTTGCTAATTACTGTATAGACACTCACTGGCCTCACCTGAGATATAACCTTATAGCCCTGCACTGTGTAATAATAATAATAATGATTTGCTAATTACTGTATAGACACTCACTGGCCTCGCCTGAGATATCACCTTATAGCCCTGCACTGTGTAATAATAATAATAATAATGATTTGCTAATTACTGTATAGATACTCACTGGCCTCACCTGAGATATCACCTTATAGCCCTGCACTGTGTAATAATAATAATAATAATGATTTGCTAATTACTGTATAGACACTCACTGGCCTCGCCTGAGATATCACCTTATAGCCCTGCACTGTGTAATAATAATAATAATGATTTGCTAATTACTGTATAGACACTCACTGGTCTCACCTGAGATATCACCTTATAGCCCTGCACTGTGTAATAATAATAATAATAATGATTTGCTAATTACTGTATAGACACTCACTGACCTCACCTGAGATATCACCTTATAGCCCTGCACTGTGTAATAATAATAATAATAATGATTTGCTAATTACTGTATAGACACTCACTGGCCTCACCTGAGATATCACCTTATAGCCCTGCACTGTGTAATAATAATAATAATAATGATTTGCTAATTACTGTATAGACACTCACTGACCTCACCTGAGATATCACCTTATAGCCCTGCACTGTGTAATAATAATAATAATAATGATTTGCTAATTACTGTATAGACACTCACTGGCCTCACCTGAGATTTCACCTTATAGCCCTGCACTGTGTAATAATAATAATGATTTGCTAATTACTGTATAGACACTCACTGACCTCACCTGAGATATCACCTTATAGCCCTGCACTGTGTAATAATAATAATAATAATGATTTGCTAATTACTGTATAGACACTCACTGGCCTCGCCTGAGATATCACCTTATAGCCCTGCACTGTGTAATAATAATAAGGATTTGCTAATTACTGTATAGACACTCACTGGCCTCACCTGAGATATCACCTTATAGCCCTGCACTGTGTAATAATAATAATAATAATAATGATTTGCTAATTACTGTATAGACACTCACTGGCCTCGCCTGAGATATCACCTTATAGCCCTGCACTGTGTAATAATAATAATGATTTGCTAATTACTGTATAGACACTCACTGGCCTCACCTGAGATATCACCTTATAGCCCTGCACTGTGTAATAATAATAATAATAATGATTTGCTAATTACTGTATAGACACTCACTGGCCTCACCTGAGATATCACCTTATAGCCCTGCACTGTGTAATAATAATAATAATGATTTGCTAATTACTGTATAGACACTCACTGGCCTCACCTGAGATATCACCTTATAGCCCTGCACTGTGTAATAATAATAATAATGATTTGCTAATTACTGTATAGACACTCACTGGCCTCACCTGAGATATCACCTTATAGCCCTGCACTGTGTAATAATAATAATAATTTGCTAATTACTGTATAGACACTCACTGGCCTCACCTGAGATTTCACCTTATAGCCCTGCACTGTGTAATAATAATAATGATTTGCTAATTACTGTATAGACACTCACTGACCTCACCTGAGATATCACCTTATAGCCCTGCACTGTGTAATAATAATAATAATAATGATTTGCTAATTACTGTATAGACACTCACTGGCCTCGCCTGAGATATCACCTTATAGCCCTGCACTGTGTAATAATAATAATAATAATAATGATTTGCTAATTACTGTATAGACACTCACTGGCCTCACCTGAGATATCACCTTATAGCCCTGCACTGTGTAATAACAATAATAATAAGGATTTGCTAATTACTGTATAGACACTCACTGGCCTCGCCTGAGATATCACCTTATAGCCCTGCACTGTGTAATAATAATAATAATAATGATTTGCTAATTACTGTATAGATACTCACTGGCCTCACCTGAGATATCACCTTATAGCCCTGCACTGTGTAATAATAATAATAATAATGATTTGCTAATTACTGTATAGACACTCACTGGCCTCGCCTGAGATATCACCTTATAGCCCTGCACTGTGTAATAATAATAATAATGATTTGCTAATTACTGTATAGACACTCACTGGTCTCGCCTGAGATATCACCTTATAGCCCTGCACTGTGTAATAACAATAATAATAATGATTTGCTAATTACTGTATAGACACTCACTGGCCTCGCCTGAGATATCACCTTATAGCCCTGCACTGTGTAATAATAATAATGATTTGCTAATTACTGTATAGACACTCACTGGCCTCACCTGAGATATCACCTTATAGCCCTGCACTGTGTAATAATAATAATAATGATTTGCTAATTACTGTATAGACACTCACTGGCCTCGCCTGAGATATCACCTTATAGCCCTGCACTGTGTAATAATAATAATAATAAT
Source organism: Bombina bombina (assembly GCF_027579735.1). Lineage (NCBI taxonomy): Eukaryota > Metazoa > Chordata > Amphibia > Anura > Bombinatoridae > Bombina > Bombina bombina. The sequence continues at coordinate 1,221,276,427 of NC_069502.1, forward strand.
GATTTGCTAATTACTGTATAGACACTCACTGGCCTCACCTGAGATATCACCTTATAGCCCTGCACTGTGTAATAATAATAATAATGATTTGCTAATTACTGTATAGACACTCACTGGCCTCGCCTGAGATATCACCTTATAGCCCTGCACTGTGTAATAATAATAATAATAATGATTTGCTAATTACTGTATAGACACTCACACTACATAGACCTAATACTGAGGTGTAACTTGCCTATGTATAATACACAACCACCAACCCTTTAATAAAATCATAGCTATAAAAGCGACTCGCTCAGAAATCATCTCTAGTAGGTAGAAATATACAACGTATTTAAGTGCAATTCTTCCTCTTTAATATTGAAATAGTCTCTCCCTATCCTTGTGATTGTTACAAACATTCTGTGTAATCACTCAGCTTTTTAAAGAGACAATAATGTAAGTTTTAGCTAGTTAGGCTCAGAAGCAGGAATGCATTACTGGGAACTAGCTTCTGATTGGTAGCTTTTGTCATTGGCTCACCCGATGTGTTAAGCTAGCTCCCAGTAGTGCATTACTGCACCTGACCCTACCTAAGTATGCTTTTAAACAGAGAATACCAAGAGAACAAAGTCAATTTGATCAAATTTTGAATGTTCAAATAACATTCTAATCTTCTGTTTTCAAATGTTTGTTTTTGAATTTTAAAGAACATTAAAAAATATTTGTTTGAATAATCGATTGTTTAGCTGTATTTTACATTCAATTAACATTCCATTTCAAATTGGTTTTATGTGAATCACATTGTTAATATTTCATTCTGAAATAGTATCTACAGCTATCTTTTATAAATGTAATATTCAAATTTGAAACAAACATTTAAAATAGTTACATTCGAAATCGAAACCAAAATTCCAAATCGAAAGTTACATTTGAAAACCAAAAATAACATTTAATTTTCAAATTTTTATGAATATTCGTTCTTATCAACATTTGATTTTTCAAATTTAAACAAATTCACTCATCCCTAATTTGTATCCCTCAAGCTATAACCATAACTACTATACCTGAAAAAGAAAAAGTCTTAGGCCTAGATTTAGAGTTGGGCGGTAGCCGTCAAAACCAGCGTCAGAGGCTCCTAACGCTGGTTTTTACCGCCCGCTGGTATTTGGAGTCAGTCAGGAAAGGGTCTAACGCTCACTTTCCAGCCGCGACTTTTCCATACTGCAGATCCCCTTAGGTCATTTGCGTATCCTATCTTTTCAATGGGATTTTTCTAACGCCGGTATTTAGAGTCGTGGCTGAAGTGAGCGTTAGAAATCGACAAGACTCCAGCCGCAGAAAAAAGTCAGTGGTTAAGAGCTTTCTGGGCTAACGCCGGTTTATAAAGCTCTTAACTACTGTGCTCTAAAGTACACTAACACCCATAAACTACTTATGTACCCCTAAACTGAGGCCCCCCCACATTGCCGCCACTCTATTAACATTTTTAACGCCTAATCTGCCGCTCCGTACACCGCCGCCAGCTACGTTATCCCTATGTACCCCTAATCTGCTGCCCCTAACATCGCCGACCCCTATATTATATTTATTAACCCCTAATCTGCCACCCCCGCTATCGCTGACACCTGCATATTTGTTTAACCCCTAATCTGCCGCTCCGTACACCGCCGCAACCTACATTATCCCTATGTACCCCTAATCTGCTGCCCCTAACACAGCCGACCCCTATATTATATTTATTAACCCCTAATCTGCCGCCCCCAACGTCGCCTCCACCTACCTACAATAATTAACCCCTAATCTGCCGACCGGATCTCACCGCTACTATAATAAATGTATTAACCCCTAAAGCTAAGTCTAACCCTAACACCCCCTAACTTAAATATAATTTAAATCTAACGAAATAAATTAACTATTATTAAATAAATTATTCCTATTTAAAGCTAAATACTTACCTGTAAAATAAACCCTAATATAGCTACAATATAAATTATAATTATATTGTAGCTATTTTAGGATTAATATTTATTTTACAGGCAACTTTGTAATTATATTAACCAGGTACATTAGCTATTAAATAGTTAATAACTATTTAATAGTTACCTAGTTAAAATAATTACAAAATTACCTGTAAAATAAATCCTAACCTAAGTTACAATTAAACCTAACACTACACTATCATTAAATAAATTAAATAAAATACCTACAATTATCTACAATTAAACCTAACACTACACTATCAATAAATTAATTAAATACAATACCTACAAATAAATACAATTAAATAAACTAACTAAAGTACAAAAAATAAAAAAGAACTAAGTTACAAAAAATAAAAAAATATTTACAAACATTAGAAAAATATTACAACATTTTTAAACTAATTACACCTACTGTAAGCCCCCTAATAAAATAACAAAGCCCCCCAAAATAAAAAAATGCCCTACCCTATTCTAAATTAAAAAAGTTCAAAGCTCTTTTACCTTACCAGCCCTGAAAAGGGCCCTTTGCGGGGCATGCCCCAAAGAATTCAGCTCTTTTGCCTGTAAAAAAACACATACAATACCCCCCCCCAACATTACAACCCGCCACCCACATACCCCTAATCTAACCCAAACCCCCCTTAAATAAACCTAACACTAAGCCCCTGAAGATCTTCCTACCTTATCTTCACCACGCCGGGTTCACCGATCGATCCAGAAGAGCTCCTCCGATGTCTTGATCCAAGCCCAAGCGGGGGGCTGAAGATGTCCATGATCCGACTGAAGTCTTCATCCAAGCGGGAGCTGAAGAGGTCCATGATCCGGCTGAAGTCTTCTATCAAGCGGCATCTTCAATCTTCTTTCTTCCGGATCCATGTTCATCCCGCCGACGCGGAACATCCATCTTCACCGACGACTTCCCGACGAATGACCGTTCCTTTAAGGGACATCATCCAAGATGGCGTCCCTCGAATTCCGATTGGCTGATAGAATTCTATCAGCCAATCGGAATTAAGGTAGGAAAATTCTGATTGGCTGATGAAATCAGCCAATCAGAATCAAGTTCAATCCGATTGGCTGATCCGATCAGCCAATCAGATTGAGCTCACATTCTATTGGCTGATCGGAACAACCAATAGAATGCAAGCTCAATCTGATTGGCTGATCGGATCAGCCAATCGGATTGAACTTGATTCTGATTGGCTGATTCCATCAGCCAATCAGAATTTTCCTACCTTAATTCCGATTGGCTGATAGAATCCTATCAGCCAATCGGAATTCGAGGGACGCCATCTTGGATGACGTCCCTTAAAGGAACCGTCATTCGTCGGGAAGTCGTCGGTGAAGATGGATGTTCCGCGTCGGCGGGATGAACATGGATCCGGAAGAAAGAAGATTGAAGATGCCGCTTGATAGAAGACTTCAGTCGGATCATGGACATCTTCAGCCCTCCGCTTGGGCTTGGATCAAGACATCGGAGGAGCTCTTCTGGATCGATCGGTGAACCCGGCGTGGTGAAGATAAGGTAGGAAGATCTTCAGGGGCTTAGTGTTAGGTTTATTTAAGGGGGGTTTGGGTTAGATTAAGGGTATGTGGGTGGTGGGTTGTAATGTTGGGGGGGGTATTGTATGTGTTTTTTTTACAGGCAAAAGAGCTGAATTCTTTGGGGCATGCCCCGCAAAGGGCCCTTTTCAGGGCTGGTAAGGTAAAAGAGCTTTGAACTTTAGTAATTTAGAATAGGGTAGGGCATTTTTTTATTTTGGGGGGCTTTGTTATTTTATAAGGGGGCTTAGAGTAGGTGTAATTAGTTTAAAATTGTTGTAATATTTTTCTAATGTTTGTAAATATTTTTTTATTTTTTTGTAACTTAGTTCTTTTTTATTTTTTGTACTTTAGTTAGTTTATTTAATTGTATTTATTTGTAGGTATTGTATTTAATTAATTTATTGATAGTGTAGTGTTAGGTTTAATTGTGGGTAATTGTAGGTATTTTATTTAATTAATTTATTGATAGTGTAGTGTTAGGTTTAATTGTAACTTAGGTTAGGATTTATTTTACAGGTAATTTTGTAATTATTTTAACTAGGTAGCTATTAAAGAGTAAATAACTATTTAATAGATATTGTACCTGGTTAAAATAATTACAAAGTTGCCTGTAAAATAAATGTTAATCCTAAAATAGCTACAATATAATTATAATTTATATTGTAGCTATATTAGTTTATTTTACAGGTAAGTATTTAGCTTTAAATTGGATTAATTTATTTAATAAGAGTTAATTTATTTCGTTAGATTTAAATTATATTTATGTTAGGGGGGTGTTAGTGTTAGGGTTAGACTTAGCTTTAGGGGTTAATACATTTATTATAGTAGCGGTGAGATCCAGTCGGAAGATTAGGGGTTAATTATTGTAGGTAGGTGGAGGCGACGTTGGGGGCGGCAGATTAGGGGTTAATAAATATAATATAGGGGTCGGAGGTGTTAGGGGCAGCAGATTAGGGGTACATAGGTATAATGTAGGTTGCGGCGGTGTATGGAGCGGCAGATTAGGGGTTAATAATAATATGCAGGTGTCAGCGATAACGGGGGCGGCAGATTAGGGGTTAATAAATATAACATAGTGGTCGGCGATGTTAGGGGCAGCAGATTAGGGGTACATAGGTATAATGTAGGTTGCGGCGGTGTACGGAGCGGCAGATTAGGGGTTAATAATAATATGCAGGGGTCAGCGATAGCGGGGGCGGCAGATTAGGGGTTAATAATATAATGCAGGTGTCGGCGATGTCGGGGCGGCAGATTAGGGGTTAATAAGTGTAAGGTTAGGGGTGTTTAGACTCGGGGTACATGTTAGGGTGTTAGGTGCAGACGTAGGAAGTGTTTCCCCATAGGAAACAATGGGGCTGCGTTAGGAGCTGAACGCGGCTTTTTTGCAGGTGTTAGGTTTTTTTTCAGCTCAAACTGCCTCATTGTTTCCTATGGGGGAATCGTGCACAAGCACGTTTTTGAGGCTGGCCGCGTCCGTAAGCACCGCTGGTATTTAGAGTTGCAGTGGCGGTAAAAATATGCTCTACGCTCCCTTTTTGGAGTCTAACGCAGCCCTTCTGTGAACTCTAAATACCAGCGGTATTTAAAAGGTGCGGGGGGGAAAAAGCACGCGTAGCTAACGCACCCCTTTGGCCGCAGAACTCTAAATCTAGCCGTTAGTGACCTAAATATACAAAAGTAACAATTAAATGTTGTTTCATGATTTGAATAGAACATACCGTTTTAAACAACTTTACTTCTATTATAACAGTTGCTTCATTCTCTTGTTATCCTTTGCTGAAGGAACAGCATTGCACTACTGAGAGCTAGCTGAAGACGTCTAGTTAGCCAATCACAAGAGACAAATGTGTGCAGGCACCAATCAGCAGCTAACTCCCACTAGTGCAGGATATGTGCATATTCTTTTTCAATAAGGGATACCAAGAGAACAAAGCACGTTTGAAAACAGAAGTGAATTTAAAAGGGTCTTAAAATTACATTCTCTATCTGAATCATTCAAGGTTAATTTTGACTTCCCTATCCCTTTAATAAATGTATATCGTAAAACCACCAATCCATAAAGTGCACGTGCACACTGTGAATAAGCAGCAGATAAGTATTATCATTTGTATTATTGTGAGATGTTGCACTGTCACAGGCTTAGAACAAAGATACATCGGCCACTATTTAAGAAAGTCTGGCGGACCGTCAGTGCGGATCAGGTCCGCAAGACCTCGCTGAATACGTCGAGCGTATTGCTCACCGTATTCAGCATTGCACCAGCAGCTCACAAGAGCTGCTGGTGCAACGCTGCCCACTGCAGCCTCGCGGCCAATAGGCCGCCAGCAGGGGGGTGTCAATCAACCCGATCGTACTCGATCGGGTTGATTTCCGGCGATGTCTGTCCGCCTGCTCAGAGCAGGCCGACAGGTTATGGAGCAGCGGTCTTTGTGACCGCTGCTTCATAACAGACAGTGGAGGGCAGCATAGCCCGTAACACACCGCTGCTTCATAACTGATGTTTCTGGCGAGTCTGCAGACTCGCCAGAAACACGGGGCATCAAGCTCCATTCAGAGCATGATAGATAGGCCCCATCAGCTTCACATGCTACAGCTGGTTAGTTTAGAAACCTCTGTCCTAAGCAAATCTAACTTCTACATTAGCCTGGTATAGTGCAAATAAACCTGCTTGTGGCCGTCTGCAGAACCTCTGTCCTAAGCAAATCTAACTTCTACATTAGCCTGGTATAGTGCAAATAAACCTGCTTGTGGCCGTCTGCAGAACCTCTGTCCTAAGCAAATCTAACTTCTACATTAGCCTGGTATAGTGCAAATAAACCTGCTTGTGGCCGTCTGCAGAACCTCTGTCCTAAGCAAATCTAACTTCTACATTAGCCTGGTATAGTGCAAATAAACCTGCTTGTGGCCCGTCTGCAGAACCTCTGTCCTAAGCAAATCTAACTTCTACATTAGCCTGGTATAGTGCAAATAAACCTGCTTGTGGCCGTCTGCAGAACCTCTGTCCTAAGCAAATCTAACTTCTACATTAGCCTGGTATAGTGCAAATAAACCTGCTTGTGGCCCGTCTGCAGAACCTCTGTCCTAAGCAAATCTAACTTCTACATTAGCCTGGTATAGTGCAAATAAACCTGCTTGTGGCCGTCTGCAGAACCTCTGTCCTAAGCAAATCTAACTTCTACATTAGCCTGGTATAGTGGAAATAAACCTGCTTGTGGCCGTCTGCAGAACCTCTGTCCTAAGCAAATCTAACTTCTACATTAGCCTGGTATAGTGCAAATAAACCTGCTTGTGGCCGTCTGCAGAACCTCTGTCCTAAGCAAATCTAACTTCTACATTAGCCTGGTATAGTGCAAATAAACCTGCTTGTGGCCGTCTGCAGAACCTCTGTCCTAAGCAAATCTAACTTCTACATTAGCCTGGTATAGTGCAAATAAACCTGCTTGTGGCCGTCTGCAGAACCTCTGTCGTAAGCAAATCTAACTTCTACATTAGCCTGGTATAGTGCAAATAAACCTGCTTGTGGCCGTCTGCAGAACCTCTGTCCTAAGCAAATCTAACTTCTACATTAGCCTGGTATAGTGCAAATAAACCTGCTTGTGGCCGTCTGCAGAACCTCTGTCCTAAGCAAATCTAACTTCTACATTAGCCTGGTATAGTGCAAATAAACCTGCTTGTGGCCGTCTGCAGAACCTCTGTCCTAAGCAAATCTAACTTCTACATTAGCCTGGTATAGTGCAAATAAACCTGCTTGTGGCCGTCTGCAGAACCTCTGTCCTAAGCAAATCTAACTTCTACATTAGCCTGGTATAGTGCAAATAAACCTGCTTGTGGCCATCTGCAGAACCTCTGTCCTAAGCAAATCTAACTTCTACATTAGCCTGGTATAGTGCAAATAAACCTGATTGTGGCCGTCTGCAGTTTGCTGTAAATATGATAAAAAACACAAGTTAACAATATTGTTTTTAAATGCTAAAAAGGTTAAAACTTTTTATTCAGCTTTTGAAACTTAGGGATCTATTGATGGTCCTTAAAGGGACACTCAAGTCAAAATAATCTTATGATTCAGACAGAGCAGCAGTTTTAAGACACTTTCTAATTTACTGCCATTATCAAATTTTGCAAATTTTTTTATATTCACACTTTCTGGGGAACACGATCCTACTAAGCATGCGCACAAGCTCACAGGGTATACATGTACTAGTCTGTGATTGGCTGATGTCTGTCACATGATACAGGGGGCTGGAAATTGGGAGAACAAATAAAAATAATTCAGAAAAAAATCTACTGCTTATTTGAAATTCAGAGTAGGGGGCCGAACAGAGGCGTAACTAGAAACCACAGGGCCCAGGTGCAAGAATCTAAGAAGGTCGGCATTGGACCAAAATTTCACAAGAACTGCTGGTGCAATGATAAATGCCGACAGCGTACGCTACATTGTATCATGTCCGCTCGCACATTAATAAATAGGCCCCTAGGTGTTAAATCATTGTCCTTTTATTATGCACTTGTATTTCTACTGCAGAAACCTCTGTCCTAAGCAAATCTAACTTCTACATTAGCCTGGTATAGTGCAAATAAACCTGCTTGTGGCCGTCTGCAGAACCTCTGTCCTAAGCAAATCTAACTTCTACATTAGCCTGGTATAGTGCAAATAAACCTGCTTGTGGCCGTCTGCAGAACCTCTGTCCTAAGCAAATCTAACTTCTACATTAGCCTGGTATAGTGCAAATAAACCTGCTTGTGGCCGTCTGCAGAACCTCTGTCCTAAGCAAATCTAACTTCTACATTAGCCTGGTATAGTGCAAATAAACCTGCTTGTGGCCCGTCTGCAGAACCTCTGTCCTAAGCAAATCTAACTTCTACATTAGCCTGGTATAGTGCAAATAAACCTGCTTGTGGCCGTCTGCAGAACCTCTGTCCTAAGCAAATCTAACTTCTACATTAGCCTGGTATAGTGCAAATAAACCTGCTTGTGGCCCGTCTGCAGAACCTCTGTCCTAAGCAAATCTAACTTCTACATTAGCCTGGTATAGTGCAAATAAACCTGCTTGTGGCCGTCTGCAGAACCTCTGTCCTAAGCAAATCTAACTTCTACATTAGCCTGGTATAGTGGAAATAAACCTGCTTGTGGCCGTCTGCAGAACCTCTGTCCTAAGCAAATCTAACTTCTACATTAGCCTGGTATAGTGCAAATAAACCTGCTTGTGGCCGTCTGCAGAACCTCTGTCCTAAGCAAATCTAACTTCTACATTAGCCTGGTATAGTGCAAATAAACCTGCTTGTGGCCGTCTGCAGAACCTCTGTCCTAAGCAAATCTAACTTCTACATTAGCCTGGTATAGTGCAAATAAACCTGCTTGTGGCCGTCTGCAGAACCTCTGTCGTAAGCAAATCTAACTTCTACATTAGCCTGGTATAGTGCAAATAAACCTGCTTGTGGCCGTCTGCAGAACCTCTGTCCTAAGCAAATCTAACTTCTACATTAGCCTGGTATAGTGCAAATAAACCTGCTTGTGGCCGTCTGCAGAACCTCTGTCCTAAGCAAATCTAACTTCTACATTAGCCTGGTATAGTGCAAATAAACCTGCTTGTGGCCGTCTGCAGAACCTCTGTCCTAAGCAAATCTAACTTCTACATTAGCCTGGTATAGTGCAAATAAACCTGCTTGTGGCCGTCTGCAGAACCTCTGTCCTAAGCAAATCTAACTTCTACATTAGCCTGGTATAGTGCAAATAAACCTGCTTGTGGCCATCTGCAGAACCTCTGTCCTAAGCAAATCTAACTTCTACATTAGCCTGGTATAGTGCAAATAAACCTGATTGTGGCCGTCTGCAGTTTGCTGTAAATATGATAAAAAACACAAGTTAACAATATTGTTTTTAAATGCTAAAAAGGTTAAAACTTTTTATTCAGCTTTTGAAACTTAGGGATCTATTGATGGTCCTTAAAGGGACACTCAAGTCAAAATAATCTTATGATTCAGACAGAGCAGCAGTTTTAAGACACTTTCTAATTTACTGCCATTATCAAATTTTGCAAATTTTTTTATATTCACACTTTCTGGGGAACACGATCCTACTAAGCATGCGCACAAGCTCACAGGGTATACATGTACTAGTCTGTGATTGGCTGATGTCTGTCACATGATACAGGGGGCTGGAAATTGGGAGAACAAATAAAAATAATTCAGAAAAAAATCTACTGCTTATTTGAAATTCAGAGTAGGGGGCCGAACAGAGGCGTAACTAGAAACCACAGGGCCCAGGTGCAAGAATCTAAGAAGGTCGGCATTGGACCAAAATTTCACAAGAACTGCTGGTGCAATGATAAATGCCGACAGCGTACGCTACATTGTATCATGTCCGCTCGCACATTAATAAATAGGCCCCTAGGTGTTAAATCATTGTCCTTTTATTATGCACTTGTATTTCTACTGCATTGAGTGGCCCTTTAAGGACGGATTTCTCACTGGCTGACTAGTAATTTATTGGAGAACAATGATACGCACCAAAAGCATAAAAACAAAACATCTCTCAGTATAGAGACAACTGTTTGAAAAAATGTAAAAACAAACATCAACAGATATTAAAATTGCCTATTTTTATGTTACTTTAAGAGATAGATTAGGACCAGCTTAGTACAATTGTAGAGTGACAATAGGGTTTAAACAGTACTCATTACTTTTTTCCTCACTACCTATAGAGGGAGGACTACTGCAGATGACCAAGAGGATGAGGCAATGCAAAGTCTTCCACATGAAGCCTCAGAGGTAGGTCCATGAAGTTTGTACCCACAGATACCTTAGTAGTGACATGAAGCCTCAGAGGTAGGTCCATGACGTTTGTACCCACAGATACCTTAGTAGTGACATGAAGCCTCAGAGGTAGGTCCATGAAGTTATTACCCACAGATACCTTAGTAGTGACATGAAGCCTCAGAGGTAGGTCCATGAAGTTTGTACCCACAGATACCTTAGTAGTGACATGAAGCCTCAGAGGTAGGTCCATGAAGTTTGTACCCACAGATACCTTAGTAGTGACATGAAGCCTCAGAGGTAGGTCTATGAAGTTTGTACCCACAGATACCTTAGTAGTGACATGAAGCCTCAGAGGTAGGTCCATGAAGTTTGTACCCACAGATACCTTAGTAGTGACATGAAGCCTCAGAGGTAGATCCATGACGTTTGTACCCACAGATACCTTAGTAGTGACCTGAAGCCTCAGAGGTAGGTCCATGAAGTTTGTACCCACAGATACCTTAGTAGTGATATTTTCACATAACTGAGCTGTCAATAAGGTAAAAATGTAACTTTAATGATTCAGTTTTAATCAACTTTCCAATTGATTTCTGTTATCAAATTTGCTTTGTTCTCTTGGCATTCTCTGTTGGAGAGCATAGCTATGTAGGCTCAGGAGCAGAAATACATGAGCTAGCTGCTGATTGGTGGCTATAAACATATGCCTGTTGTCATTGGCTCACCAGATGTATTCAGCTAGCACCCAGTAGTGCGTTGTTGCTCCTTCGTCAAAGAATACTAGAGATGTGCGTTTGGCAGTTTCGTTCATTGATGAATGCGGAAGTAAGAGGCTGCTTTCGGTATTTGGCTCTTTTCAGAAACCAAATATCCTCTTGTGGAAGTGAAACACACAAAGATCTGTGGAAATCCAGTTTCACTTGCACAAGAGGATATTCGGTTTCCGAAAAGATACAAATACCGAAAGCAGCCTCTTACATCCGCATTCATCAATGAACGAAACTGCAGAATGCACATCTCTAAAGGATACCAAGAGAATGAAGCAAATTTGATAATAGAAATAAATTGGAAAGTTGCTTAAACGTGTATCTGAATCATGAATGTTTAATTTTTGTCTTTACGATCTATTTAATGCAATGTCAGTGGTCTTTGAAAGTCACAGAGCTTCAAAGTCCTAGTATTCTCTATGTTACTTTTTAAGTACTAACTAAACTAACGTAGATACAAAATAATACACTTGGGCTTGGAGTTTACAGTAATAATGTTTGCACCTTACATTCTCTTTATGCTTTCTTATGTTTAAAGGTCAGAAAACTGCTTGATGAGCTGGACTCCACGGAGCAGTGGCTGCAGAACCTGGAGGATCTTCTGTCAGAGCCCACAGCCATGAGGAGCCCTCAGGTGATCCGCAAAGATCTGCGCAATATTGCTGTTCTGGAGAAAGAGGTGAAATCACGGGGTATGTCTGTGCACTCATTACGGAACAGAGCAAGAGGACCAAAGGTCTTAGAAGGTCGCAAGAATGAGGAGATGGAGGAGAAGGTGCAGGAGGTGGAAGAGAGGTGAGCATTGGGGAAAAAATCAATACACAAATGGGGTGACAGAGATGGGGTGACACATGTCAATATGAAGGATGTGAAAAAGAAATATTGACAGGAAAAATATTCTAGGCAGGTTAAAGGAAGATGGTTAGAGATATGGATTTGTAGATATAGGAGGTGAGAGACTGAGGAGAAGACATCAAGGTGAGGTGCGGGATGTGAGAGATGACCAAGGTCTTGAGGAGAAAACATGCAGGGTGAGGTGCAGAAGATGGGTGATGAGCAAGGACTTGAGGAGAAGACATGCAGTGTGAGGTGCAGGAACTTGAGGAGAAAACATGCATGGTGAGGTTAGGACATTGGTGATGAATGAGGTCTTGAGAAGAAGGCATTCAGGGTGAGGTGCAGGAGGTGGGAGATGAGTTAGGTCTTGAGGAGAAGACATGCCGGGTGAGGTGCAAGAGGTGGTTGATGAGTAAGTACTTGAAGAGAATACATGTGAGGTGCAGGAGATGGGTGATGAGCAATGACTTGAGGAGAAGACATGCATTGTAAGGTCCAGGAGATAGGTAATAAGCAAGAACTTGAGGAGAAGGCATGCAGGGTGAGATGTAGAAAGTGATTGATGAGTGAGGACCTGAGGAGAAGACATGTAGGGTGAGGTGCTGGAGGTGAGTGATGAGCAAGGACTTGAGAAGAAGACATGCAGGGTGAGATGCAGGAGGTGAGAAACAAGTGAGGATTTGAAGAGGACAACTGCAGGGTGAGGTGCAGGAGGTAGATGATAAGCAACAGCTTTAAGAGAAAACATGCAGGTGGAAGTGCAGGAGGTGAATGATGAGCAAGGACTTCATGAGAAGACATGAATGGTGAGCTGCAAGTCTTAGGTGATGAGCAAGGACTGGAGGAGACACGCAGGGTGAGTTGCAGGAGGTGGGTGATGAGCAAGGAGATGAGGAGGAGAGATGCAGGGTGGGATGCAGGAAGTGGGTGATGAGCAAGGAGTTGAGGAGGAGAGATGCAGGGTATGGTGCAAGAGGTGGGTGTTGAGCAAGGATTTGAGGAGAAGACATGCAGGGTTAGGTGCAGGAGGTGGGTGATGAGCAAGGACATGAGGGGAAGACATGCAGGGTTAGGTGCAGGAGGTGGGTGATGAGCAAGGAAATGAGAAGAAGACATGCAGGGTTAGGTGCAGAAGGTGGGTGATGTACAAGGACTTGAGGAGAAGACATGCAGGGTTAGGTGCAGGAGGTGGGTAATGTACAAGGACTTGAGGAGAAGACATGCAGGGTGAGATGCAGGAGGTGGGTGATGAGCAGGGACTTGAGGATAAAAACAAGCATTGTGAGGCTTAAGAGGTGGATGATGAACAAGAACTTGAGGAGAAGACATGCAGGGTGAGGTGCAGGAGGTGGGTGATGAGCAAGGACTTAAAGGGACAGTCTAGGCCAAAATAAACTTTCATGATTCAGATAGAGCATGTAATTTTAAACAATTTTCCAATTTACTTTTATCACCAATTTTGCTTTGTTCCCTTGGTATTCTTAGTTGAAAGCTTAACCTAGGAGGTTCATATGCTAATTTCTTAGAACTTGAAGCCCACCTCTTTTCAGAATGCATTTTAACAGTTTTCACCACTAGAGGGTGTTAGTTCACGTATTTCATATAGATAACACTGTGCTCGTGCACGTGAAGTTATCTGGGAGCAGGCACTGATTGGCTAAACTGCAAGTCTGTCAAAAGAACTGAAATAAAGGGGCAGTTTGCAGAGGCTTAGATACAAGATAATCACAGAGGTTAAAAGTATATTAATATAACTGTGTTGGTTATGTAAAACTGGGGAATGGGTAATAAAGGCATTATCTATCTTTTAAAACAATAAAAATTCTGGTGTAGACTGTCCCTTTAAGGAGGAGACATGCAGGGTGAGGTGTAGGAAGTGGATGATGAACAAGAACTTGAGGAAAAGATATGCAGGGTGAGGTGTAGGAGGTGGGCGATGAACAAGAACTTGAGGAGAAGATATGCAGGGTGAGGTGTAGGAGGTGGGTGATGAACAAGAACTTGAGGAGAAGACATGCAGGGTGAGGTGCAGGAGGTGGGTGATGAGCAAGGACTTGAGAAGAAGACATGCAGGGTGAGATGCAGGAGGTGAGAAACAAGTGAGGATTTGAGGAGGACAACTGCAGGGTGAGGTGCAGGAGGTAGATGATAAGCAACAGCTTTAAGAGAAAACATGCAGGTGGAAGTGCAGGAGGTGAATGGTGAGCAAGGACTTCATGAGAAGACATGAATGGTGAGCTGCAAGTCTTAGGTGATGAGCAAGGACAGGAGGAGACACGCAGGGTGAGTTGCAGGAGGTGGGTGATGAGCAAGGAGTTGAGGAGGAGAGATGCAGGGTGGGATGCAGGAGGTGGGTGATGAGCAAGGAGTTGAGGAGGAGAGATGCAGGGTATGGTGCAGGAGGTGGGTGTTGAGCAAGGATTTGAGGAGAAGACATGCAGGGTTAGGTGCAGGAGGTGGGTGATGAGCAAGGACATGAGGGGAAGACATGCAGGGTTAGGTGCAGGAGGTGGGTGATGAGCAAGGACTTGAGGAGACGACGTGCAGGGTGAGGTGCAGGAGGTGGGTGATGAGCAGGGACTTGAGGATAAAAACATGCATTGTGAGGTTTAAGAGGTGGATGATGAACAAGAACTTGAGGAGAAGACATGCAGGGTGAGGTGCAAGAGGTAAAAATTAAATATAAACTAGCTAGTAGAGATAATTATCCCTCTGATCCTATTGCAGGTTCCGTATGGTGCAAGATGTCCTCCGGCGCCGTGTGTCAGATCTCAGGGATTCTTTAGTTCTCTCAGAATTCATGAAGGTTGTTCAGATGGAGGAGGAGAAGAGAAACAAAGAGTTGGTGAGCGTGGAAAAATAATGAGCATGGAACTGGAGAGCACTGCAGTGTGTGCATGTGCTAGTATGTGCACTTCTGTGTTCATGTATACGTGTTTGTCTGTACATGCATGTGTGTCTGCATGTGCACTTCTGTGTGTGTCTGCATGTCTATGTGTTTGTCTGTACCTGCATGTGTGTGCGCACATGCACTTCTGCATGCTTGCCTGCATGTGTATGTGTTTGCCTGTACATGTGTGGGTGGGTTTGTGTGTACATGCCAGTTTTGGAGGTGACATTTGTGAGACAGTTTAAGAGCTTCTCTTTTAAATATTTATGATGTCTGTGATTAAGTAAAAACTGTGGCTATGTATGTAGCATGACAGAAGTTTTCCATTGGTTTCTGGGTTCCATTAAAGGGACACTGAACCCAAATTTTTTATTTCGTGATTCAGATAGAGCATGCAATTTTAAGAAACTTTCTAATTTACTCCTATTATCAATTTTTCTTCGTTCTCTTGCTATCTTTATTTGAAAAAGAAGGTAAATAAGCTTTTTTTTGGGGTTCAGTACTCTGGACAGCACTTTTTTATTGGTGGATGAATTTATCCACCAATCAGCAAGGACAACCCAGGTTGTTCACGAAAAATGGGCCCGGGATCTAAACTTACATTTATCTTGCATTTCAAATAAAGATACCAAGAGAATGAAGAAAATTTGATAATAGGAGTAAATTAGAAAGTTGCTTAAAATGTCATGCTCTATCTGAATTATGAAAGAAAAAAATTGGGTTCAGTGTCCCTTTAAGTTCCCCAGAGCATTGTTTCCCTACACAGCGCTGTAGTAGCACAACTGTGGATCTGGTTGTTATCATTTCAGTTAGGTTCCGGAGCACCTGCCAGAGAGGGGCCCCAAGTAACAGAGGCAGATGATTCAGGACGGGAGATCTTCACTCCCCTGGAGGAACTGCAGGAAGCTGTAGAGATGTTAAATGAGGCTGTGAAAGAACGAGAGAGGATGGTCACTGTCACTAAGGAGACAGAAAACCTGGAGAAGAGGGTGAGATATTTGTGGCTGAAGGTAACTGGGTAGATGCAGATGTGTAAAGAGCAGAAACACTTATTGGTATTCACAAACAGCCTCTCCAGTTATCCCATAAGGTTGAGTCACTAAACCTGCTCATCTCGCCATACAGAGTGTGCTCCATAGAATGTCAAAGGAA
Organism: Bombina bombina; assembly: GCF_027579735.1. Classification (NCBI taxonomy): domain Eukaryota; kingdom Metazoa; phylum Chordata; class Amphibia; order Anura; family Bombinatoridae; genus Bombina; species Bombina bombina. The sequence goes on from NC_069502.1 coordinate 1,221,292,335, forward strand.
ATGGAGACACTAGAAAGGTTGTTGGTAAATACACCAACAGGGGAACAGTGTTACCCCTAATTATTCCCTGATAGCCCTTGTTAGTCTCAGTTCTCCCTTGCCCACTATAATCATGTGTGACCCGCTATACCCATGTGTGACCCGCTATACCCATGTGTGACCCGCTGTACCCATGTGTGAACCGCTATACCCATATGTGACCCGCTTTACCCATATGTGACCCGCTATACCCATATGTGACCCGCTGTACCCATGTGTGACCCGCTATACCCATGTGTGACCCGCTATACCCATGTGTGACCCGCTATACCCATATGTGACCCGCTATACCCATATGTGACCCGCTGTACCCATATGTGACCCGCTATACCCATATGTGACCCGCTGTACCCATGTGTGACCCGCTATACCCATATGTGACCCGCTATACCCATGTGTGACCCGCTATACCCATGTGTGAACCGCTATACCCATGTGTGAACTGCTATACCCATATGTGACCCGCTGTACCCATATGTGACCCGCTATACCCATGTGTGATTTAGAGGCTTTCTTAGTAGGAGGTTGTATCACTTAGTAGGAGTCTTTGTCACTCAATAGAAGGCTTTGTCACTCAATAGAAGGCTTTGTCACTCAATAGAAGGCTTTGTCACTCAATAGAAGGTTGTGCGACTCAATAGAAGGCTTTGTCACTCAATAGAAGGCTTTGTCACTCAATAGAAGGCTTTGTCACTCAATAGAAGGTTGTGTGACTCAATAGAAGGTTGTGTGACTCAATTGGAGAGTGGGAGACAGAGTGGATTGAATTGTCCATCAGAGAACAGATGTATCACTAGGAGAGTAGGCCCATTCACTGCATGGCAGTGTCTTTAATTAGAGCCAGTGGTGCAGCAGAACTTACCCTCATTCTCTCTACTCTTAAGCTCTCAGTGGTAGTCAGAATGGTCAACTGTGCTAAATGCCGACTGAATAAGCTAAAGATGGAAACTGAGGAAGCTGAGCAGAGCTATGTTGTAATGAGACACCAGGAAGAGCTAACAGATCTGCAGGGATTGTTTATACAGCAACAGGACCTTGAGGTGAGAACTCATCTACAGAACTACACTGTGTGTATCAGGTGCAACACCACACATCTGCTGCCGCATAACACCCTGCACCTGAGCAACAACACCACACATCTGCTGCCGCATAACATCCTGCACCTGAGCAACAACACCACACATCTGCTGCCGCATAACACCCTGCACCTGAGCAACAACACTACACATCTGCTGCCGCATAACATCCTGCACCTGAGCAACAACACCACACATCTGCTGCCGCATAACATCCTGCACCTGAGCAACAACACCACACATCTGCTGCCGCATAACATCCTGCACCTGAGCAACAACACCACACATCTGCTGCCACATAACACCCTGCACCTGAGCAACAACACCACACATCTGCTGCCGCATAACACCCTGCACCTGAGCAACAACACCACACATCTGCTGCCACATAACACCCTGCACCTGAGCAACAACACCACACATCTGCTGCCACATAACACCCTGCACCTGAGCAACAACACCACACATCTGCTGCCACATAACATCCTGCACCTGAGCAACAACACCACACATCTGCTGCCACATAACACCCTGCACCTGAGCAACAACACCACACATCCGCTGCCGCATAACACCCTGCACCTGAGCAACAACACCACACATCTGCTGCCACATAACACCCTGCACCTGAGCAACAACACCACACATCTGCTGCCACATAACACCCTGCACCTGAGCAACAACACCACACATCCGCTGCCACATAACACCCTGCACCTGAGCAACAACACCACACATCTGCTGCCACATAACACCCTGCACCTGAGCAACAACACCACACATCTGCTGCCACATAACACCCTGCACCTGAGCAACAACACCACACATCTGCTGCCACATAACACCCTGCACCTGAGCAACAACACCACACATCCGCTGCCGCATAACACCCTGCACCTGAGCAACAACACCACACATCTGCTGCCACATAACACCCTGCACCTGAGCAACAACACCACACATCTGCTGCCACATAACACCCTGCACCTGAGCAACAACACCACACATCTGCTGCCGCATAACATCCTGCACCTGAGCAACAACACCACACATCTGCTGCCACATAACACCCTGCACCTGAGCAACAACACCACACATCTGCTGCCACATAACACCCTGCACCTGAGCAACAACACCACACATCTGCTGCCGCATAACATCCTGCACCTGAGCAACAACACCACACATCTGCTGCCACATAACACCCTGAACCTGAGCAACAACACCACACATCTGCTGCCGCATAACATCCTGCACCTGAGCAACAACACCACACATCTGCTGCCACATAACACCCTGAACCTGAGCAACAACACCACACATCTGCTGCCGCATAACACCCTGAACCTGAGCAACAACACCACACATCCGCTGCCACATAACACCCTGCACCTGAGCAACAACACCACACATCCGCTGCCGCATAACATCCTGCACCTGAGCAACAACACCACACATCCGCTGCCGCATAACACCCTGAACCTGAGCAACAACACCACACATCCGCTGCCGCATAACACCCTGCACCTGAGCAACAACACCACACATCCGCTGCCGCATAACATCCTGCACCTGAGCAACAACACCACACATCCGCTGCCACATAACATCCTGCACCTGAGCAACAACACCACACATCCGCTGCCACATAACATCCTGCACCTGAGCAACAACACCACACATCTGCTGCCGCATAACATCCTGCACCTGAGCAACAACACCAAACATCTGCTGCCGCATAACATCCTGCACCTGAGCAACAACACCACACATCCGCTGCCACATAACATCCTGCACCTGAGCAACAACACCACACATCCGCTGCCACATAACATCCTGCACCTGAGCAACAACACCACACATCCGCTGCCACATAACATCCTGCACCTGAGCAACAACACCACACATCCGCTGCCACATAACACCCTGCACCTGAGCAACAACACCACACATCCGCTGCCACATAACATCCTGCACCTGAGCAACAACACCACACATCTGCTGCCACATAACATCCTGCACCTGAGCAACAACACCACACATCTGCTGTTGCATAATGCCCTGCACCTGAGCAACAACACCACACATCCGCTGCCACATAACATCCTGTACCTGAGCAACAACACCACACATCTGCTGCCACATAACACCCTGCACCTGAGCAACAACACTACACATCCGCTGCCACATAACATCCTGCACCTGAGCAACAACACCAAACATCTGCTGCCACATAACACCCTGCACCTGAGCAACAACACCACACATCCGCTGCCACATAACACCCTGCACCTGAGCAACAACACCACACATCTGCTGCCACATAACACCCTGCACCTGAGCAACAACACTACACATCCGCTGCCACATAACACCCTGCACCTGAGCAACAACACCACACATCCGCTGCCACATAACACCCTGCACCTGAGCAACAACACCACACATCTGCTGCCACATAACACCCTGCACCTGAGCAACAACACCACACATCTGCTGCCACATAACACCCTGCACCTGAGCAACAACACTACACATCCGCTGCCACATAACACCCTGCACCTGAGCAACAACACCACACATCCGCTGCCACATAACACCCTGCACCTGAGCAACAACACTACACATCTGCTGCCGCATAACACCCTGCACCTGAGCAACAACACTACACATCTGCTACCGCATTACACCCTGCACCTGAGCAACAACACCACACATCCGCTGCCACATAACACCCTGCACCTGAGCAACAACACCACACATCCGCTGCCGCATAACATCCTGCACCTGAGCAACAACACCACACATCTGCTGCCGCATAACACCCTGCACCTGAGCAACAACACCACACATCCGCTGCCACATAACACCCTGCACCTGAGCAACAACACCACACATCCGCTGCCACATAACACCCTGCACCTGAGCAACAACACCACACATCTGCTGCCGCATAACATCCTGCACCTGAGCAACAACACCACACATCCGCTGCCGCATAACATCCTGCACCTGAGCAACAACACCACACATCTGCTGCCGCATAACACCCTGCACCTGAGCAACAACACCACACATCTGCTGCCGCATAACACCCTGCACCTGAGCAACAACACTACACATCTGCTGCCACATAACACCCTGCACCTGAGCAACAACACCACACATCCGCTGCCACATAACACCCTGCACCTGAGCAACAACACCACACATCTGCTGCCGCATAACATCCTGCACCTGAGCAACAACACTACACATCCGCTGCCGCATAACACCCTGCACCTGAGCAACAACACCACACATCTGCTGCCGCATAAAATCCTGCACCTGAGCAACAACACTACACATCTGCTGCCGCATAACACCCTGCACCTGAGCAACAACACTACACATCCGCTGCCACATAACACCCTGCACCTGAGCAACAACACCACACATCTGCTGCCGCATAACATCCTGCACCTGAGCAACAACACCACACATCTGCTGCCACATAACACCCTGCACCTGAGCAACAACACCACACATCCGCTGCCACATAACATCCTGCACCTGAGCAACAACACCACACTTCTGCTGCCGCATAACACCCTGCACCTGAGCAACAACACTACACATCCGCTGCCACATAACACCCTGCACCTGAGCAACAACACCACACATCCGCTGCCACATAACACCCTGCACCTGAGCAACAACACCACACATCCGCTGCCGCATAACACCCTGCACCTGAGCAACAACACCACACATCCGCTGCCACATAACACCCTGCACCTGAGCAACAACACCACACATCTGCTGCCGCATAACACCCTGCACCTGAGCAACAACACCACACATCCGCTGCCACATAACACCCTGCACCTGAGCAACAACACCACACATCTGCTGCCGCATAACATCCTGCACCTGAGCAACAACACTACACATCTGCTGCCACATAACACCCTGCACCTGAGCAACAACACTACACATCCGCTGCCGCATAACACCCTGCACCTGAGCAACAACACCACACATCCGCTGCCACATAACACCCTGCACCTGAGCAACAACACCACACATCTGCTGCCGCATAACATCCTGCACCTGAGCAACAACACCACACATCCGCTGCCACATAACATCCTGCACCTGAGCAACAACACCACACATCTGCTGCCACATAACATCCTGCACCTGAGCAACAACACCACACATCTGCTGCCGCATAACATCCTGCACCTGAGCAACAACACTACACATCCGCTGCCACATAACACCCTGCACCTGAGCAACAACACCACACATCTGCTGCCGCATAACATCCTGCACCTGAGCAACAACACCACACATCTGCTGCCACATAACACCCTGCACCTGAGCAACAACACCACACATCTGCTGCCGCATAACACCCTGCACCTGAGCAACAACACCACACATCCGCTGCCACATAACACCCTGCACCTGAGCAACAACACCACACATCTGCTGCCGCATAACATCCTGCACCTGAGCAACAACACTACACATCCGCTGCCGCATAACATCCTGCACCTGAGCAACAACACTACACATCCGCTGCCACATAACACCCTGCACCTGAGCAACAACACTACACATCCGCTGCCGCATAACACCCTGCACCTGAGCAACAACACCACACATCTGCTGCCGCATAACATCCTGCACCTGAGCAACAACACCACACATCTGCTGCCGCATAACATCCTGCACCTGAGCAACAACACTACACATCCGCTGCCACATAACACCCTGCACCTGAGCAACAACACCACACATCTGCTGCCGCATAACATCCTGCACCTGAGCAACAACACTACACATCCGCTGCCGCATAACATCCTGCACCTGAGCAACAACACCACACATCCGCTGCCACATAACACCCTGCACCTGAGCAACAACACCACACATCTGCTGCCGCATAACATCCTGCACCTGAGCAACAACACTACACATCCGCTGCCACATAACACCCTGCACCTGAGCAACAACACCACACATCTGCTGCCGCATAACATCCTGCACCTGAGCAACAACACTACACATCCGCTGCCACATAACACCCTGCACCTGAGCAACAACACCACACATCTGCTGCCGCATAACATCCTGCACCTGAGCAACAACACTACACATCCGCTGCCACATAATATCCTGCACCTGAGCAACAACACCACACATCTGCTGCCGCATAACACCCTGCACCTGAGCAACAACACCACACATCTGCTGCCGCATAACACCCTGCACCTGAGCAACAACACCACACATCTGCTGCCGCATAACATCCTGCACCTGAGCAACAACACTACACATCCGCTGCCACATAACACCCTGCACCTGAGCAACAACACCACACATCTGCTGCGGCATAACACCCTGCACCTGAGCAACAACACTACACATCCGCTGCCACATAACACCCTGCACCTGAGCAACAACACCACACATCTGCTGCCACATAACACCCTGCACCTGAGCAACAACACCACACATCCGCTGCCACATAACACCCTGCACCTGAGCAACAACACCACACATCTGCTGCCACATAACACCCTGCACCTGAGCAACAACACTACACATCTGCTGTTGCATAATGCCCTGCACCTGAGCAACAACACTATACATCCGCTGCCGCATAACATCCTGCACCTGAGCAACAACACTACACATCCGCTGCCGCATAACATCCTGCACCTGAGCAACAACACTACACATCTGCTGCCGCATAACATCCTGCACCTGAGCAACAACACTACACATCCGCTGCCGCATAACATCCTGCACCTGAGCAACAACACTACACATCCGCTGCCACATAACACCCTGCACCTGAGCAACAACACCACACATCTGCTGTTGCATAATGCCCTGCACCTGAGCAACAACACTACACATCCGCTGCCGCATAACATCCTGCACCTGAGCAACAACACTACACATCTGCTGCCGCATAACATCCTGCACCTGAGCAACAACACCACACATCCGCTGCCACATAACACCCTGCACCTGAGCAACAACACCACACATCTGCTGCCGCATAACATCCTGCACCTGAGCAACAACACTACACATCTGCTGCCACATAACACCCTGCACCTGAGCAACAACACCACACATCTGCTGCCGCATAACATCCTGCACCTGAGCAACAACACCACACATCTGCTGCCGCATAACACCCTGCACCTGAGCAACAACACCACACATCTGCTGCCGCATAACATCCTGCACCTGAGCAACAACACTACACATCCGCTGCCACATAACACCCTGCACCTGAGCAACAACACTACACATCCGCTGCCACATAACACCCTGCACCTGAGCAACAACACCACACATCTGCTGCCGCATAACACCCTGCACCTGAGCAACAACACTACACATCTGCTGCCGCATAACACCCTGCACCTGAGCAACAACACCACACATCTGCTGCCGCATAACACCCTGCACCTGAGCAACAACACTACACATCTGCTGCCGCATAACACCCTGCACCTGAGCAACAACACCACACATCTGCTGCCGCATAACACCCTGCACCTGAGCAACAACACCACACATCTGCTGTTGCATAATGCCCTGCACCTGAGCAACAACACTACACATCTGCTGCCGCATAACACCCTGCACCTGAGCAACAACACCACACATCTGCTGTTGCATAATGCCCTGCACCTGAGCAACAACACTACACATCTGCTGCCACATAACACCCTGCACCTGAGCAACAACACCACACATCTGCTGTTGCATAATGCCCTGCACCTGAGCAACAACACTACACATCTGCTGCCGCATAACACCCTGCACCTGAGCAACAACACCACACATCTGCTGTTGCATAATGCCCTGCACCTGAGCAACAACACTACACATCTGCTGCTGCATAATGCCCTGCACCTGAGCAACACCACTACACATCTGCTGCCGCATAACGCCCTGCACCTGAGCAACAACACTACACATCTGCTGCCGCATTACACCCTGCACCTTAGCAACAACACTACACATCTGCTGGCGCATAACACCCTGCACCGTTGCAACAACACTACACATCTGCTGCCGCATAACACCCTGCACCTGAGCAACAACACTACACATCTGCTGCCGCATAACACCCTGCACCTGAGCAACAACACCACACATCTGCTGTTGCATAATGCCCTGCACCTGAGCAACAACACTACACATCTGCTGCCGCATAACACCCTGCACCTGAGCAACAACACCACACATCTGCTGCCGCATTACACCCTGCACCTGAGCAACAACACTACACATCTGCTGCCGCATAACACCCTGCACCTGAGCAACAACACCACACATCCGCTGCCACATAACACCCTGCACCTGAGCAACAACACCACACATCCGCTGCCACATAACACCCTGCACCTGAGCAACAACACCACACATCTGCTGCCGCATAACATCCTGCACCTGAGCAACAACACTACACATCTGCTGCCACATAACACCCTGCACCTGAGCAACAACACTACACATCCGCTGCCGCATAACACCCTGCACCTGAGCAACAACACCACACATCCGCTGCCACATAACACCCTGCACCTGAGCAACAACACCACACATCTGCTGCCGCATAACATCCTGCACCTGAGCAACAACACCACACATCCGCTGCCACATAACATCCTGCACCTGAGCAACAACACCACACATCTGCTGCCACATAACATCCTGCACCTGAGCAACAACACCACACATCTGCTGCCGCATAACATCCTGCACCTGAGCAACAACACTACACATCCGCTGCCACATAACACCCTGCACCTGAGCAACAACACCACACATCTGCTGCCGCATAACATCCTGCACCTGAGCAACAACACCACACATCTGCTGCCACATAACACCCTGCACCTGAGCAACAACACCACACATCTGCTGCCGCATAACACCCTGCACCTGAGCAACAACACCACACATCCGCTGCCACATAACACCCTGCACCTGAGCAACAACACCACACATCTGCTGCCGCATAACATCCTGCACCTGAGCAACAACACTACACATCCGCTGCCGCATAACATCCTGCACCTGAGCAACAACACTACACATCCGCTGCCACATAACACCCTGCACCTGAGCAACAACACTACACATCCGCTGCCGCATAACACCCTGCACCTGAGCAACAACACCACACATCTGCTGCCGCATAACATCCTGCACCTGAGCAACAACACCACACATCTGCTGCCGCATAACATCCTGCACCTGAGCAACAACACTACACATCCGCTGCCACATAACACCCTGCACCTGAGCAACAACACCACACATCTGCTGCCGCATAACATCCTGCACCTGAGCAACAACACTACACATCCGCTGCCGCATAACATCCTGCACCTGAGCAACAACACCACACATCCGCTGCCACATAACACCCTGCACCTGAGCAACAACACCACACATCTGCTGCCGCATAACATCCTGCACCTGAGCAACAACACTACACATCCGCTGCCACATAACACCCTGCACCTGAGCAACAACACCACACATCTGCTGCCGCATAACACCCTGCACCTGAGCAACAACACTACACATCCGCTGCCACATAACACCCTGCACCTGAGCAACAACACCACACATCTGCTGCCGCATAACATCCTGCACCTGAGCAACAACACTACACATCCGCTGCCACATAATATCCTGCACCTGAGCAACAACACCACACATCTGCTGCCGCATAACACCCTGCACCTGAGCAACAACACCACACATCTGCTGCCGCATAACACCCTGCACCTGAGCAACAACACCACACATCTGCTGCCGCATAACATCCTGCACCTGAGCAACAACACTACACATCCGCTGCCACATAACACCCTGCACCTGAGCAACAACACCACACATCTGCTGCGGCATAACACCCTGCACCTGAGCAACAACACTACACATCCGCTGCCACATAACACCCTGCACCTGAGCAACAACACCACACATCTGCTGCCACATAACACCCTGCACCTGAGCAACAACACCACACATCCGCTGCCACATAACACCCTGCACCTGAGCAACAACACCACACATCTGCTGCCACATAACACCCTGCACCTGAGCAACAACACTACACATCTGCTGTTGCATAATGCCCTGCACCTGAGCAACAACACTATACATCCGCTGCCGCATAACATCCTGCACCTGAGCAACAACACTACACATCCGCTGCCGCATAACATCCTGCACCTGAGCAACAACACTACACATCTGCTGCCGCATAACATCCTGCACCTGAGCAACAACACTACACATCCGCTGCCGCATAACATCCTGCACCTGAGCAACAACACTACACATCCGCTGCCACATAACACCCTGCACCTGAGCAACAACACCACACATCTGCTGTTGCATAATGCCCTGCACCTGAGCAACAACACTACACATCCGCTGCCGCATAACATCCTGCACCTGAGCAACAACACTACACATCTGCTGCCGCATAACATCCTGCACCTGAGCAACAACACCACACATCCGCTGCCACATAACACCCTGCACCTGAGCAACAACACCACACATCTGCTGCCGCATAACATCCTGCACCTGAGCAACAACACTACACATCTGCTGCCACATAACACCCTGCACCTGAGCAACAACACCACACATCTGCTGCCGCATAACATCCTGCACCTGAGCAACAACACCACACATCTGCTGCCGCATAACACCCTGCACCTGAGCAACAACACCACACATCTGCTGCCGCATAACATCCTGCACCTGAGCAACAACACTACACATCCGCTGCCACATAACACCCTGCACCTGAGCAACAACACTACACATCCGCTGCCACATAACACCCTGCACCTGAGCAACAACACCACACATCTGCTGCCGCATAACACCCTGCACCTGAGCAACAACACTACACATCTGCTGCCGCATAACACCCTGCACCTGAGCAACAACACCACACATCTGCTGCCGCATAACACCCTGCACCTGAGCAACAACACTACACATCTGCTGCCACATAACACCCTGCACCTGAGCAACAACACCACACATCTGCTGCCGCATAACACCCTGCACCTGAGCAACAACACCACACATCTGCTGTTGCATAATGCCCTGCACCTGAGCAACAACACTACACATCTGCTGCCGCATAACACCCTGCACCTGAGCAACAACACCACACATCTGCTGTTGCATAATGCCCTGCACCTGAGCAACAACACTACACATCTGCTGCCGCATAACATCCTGCACCTGAGCAACAACACCACACATCTGCTGTTGCATAATGCCCTGCACCTGAGCAACAACACTACACATCTGCTGCCGCATAACACCCTGCACCTGAGCAACAACACCACACATCTGCTGTTGCATAATGCCCTGCACCTGAGCAACAACACTACACATCTGCTGCTGCATAATGCCCTGCACCTGAGCAACACCACTACACATCTGCTGCCGCATAACGCCCTGCACCTGAGCAACAACACTACACATCTGCTGCCGCATTACACCCTGCACCTTAGCAACAACACTACACATCTGCTGGCGCATAACACCCTGCACCGTTGCAACAACACTACACATCTGCTGCCGCATAACACCCTGCACCTGAGCAACAACACTACACATCTGCTGCCGCATAACACCCTGCACCTGAGCAACAACACCACACATCTGCTGTTGCATAATGCCCTGCACCTGAGCAACAACACTACACATCTGCTGCCGCATAACACCCTGCACCTGAGCAACAACACCACACATCTGCTGCCGCATTACACCCTGCACCTGAGCAACAACACTACACATCTGCTGCCGCATAACACCCTGCACCTGAGCAACAACACTACACATCTGCTACCGCATTACACCCTGCACCTGAGCAGCAACACTACACATCTGCTGGTGCATAACACCCTGAACCGGAGCAACAACACTACACATCTGCTGCCGCATAACGCCCTGCACCTGAGCAACAACACTACACATCTGCTGCCGCATAACACCTTGCACCTGAGCAACAACACTACACATCTGCTGCCGCATAACACCTTGCACCTGAGCAACAACACTACACATCTGCTGCCGCATAACTCCCTGCACCTGAGCAACAACACTACACATCTGCTGCCGCATAACACCCTGCACCTGAGCAACAACACTACACATCTGCTGCCACATAACACCCTGCACCTGAGCAACAACACCACACATCTGCTGCCGCATAACATCCTGCACCTGAGCAACAACACTACACATCTGCTGCCACATAACACCCTGCACCTGAGCAACAACACCACACATCTGCTGCCGCATAACATCCTGCACCTGAGCAACAACACCACACATCTGCTGCCGCATAACACCCTGCACCTGAGCAACAACACCACACATCTGCTGCCGCATAACATCCTGCACCTGAGCAACAACACTACACATCCGCTGCCACATAACACCCTGCACCTGAGCAACAACACTACACATCCGCTGCCACATAACACCCTGCACCTGAGCAACAACACCACACATCTGCTGCCGCATAACACCCTGCACCTGAGCAACAACACTACACATCTGCTGCCACATAACACCCTGCACCTGAGCAACAACACCACACATCTGCTGCCGCATAACACCCTGCACCTGAGCAACAACACTACACATCTGCTGCCGCATAACACCCTGCACCTGAGCAACAACACCACACATCTGCTGCCGCATAACACCCTGCACCTGAGCAACAACACCACACATCTGCTGTTGCATAATGCCCTGCACCTGAGCAACAACACTACACATCTGCTGCCGCATAACACCCTGCACCTGAGCAACAACACCACACATCTGCTGTTGCATAATGCCCTGCACCTGAGCAACAACACTACACATCTGCTGCCGCATAACACCCTGCACCTTAGCAACAACACCACACATCTGCTGTTGCATAATGCCCTGCACCTGAGCAACAACACTACACATCTGCTGCCGCATAACACCCTGCACCTGAGCAACAACACCACACATCTGCTGTTGCATAATGCCCTGCACCTGAGCAACAACACTACACATCTGCTGCTGCATAATGCCCTGCACCTGAGCAACAACACTACACATCTGCTGCCGCATAACGCCCTGCACCTGAGCAACAACACTACACATCTGCTGCCGCATTACACCCTGCACCTTAGCAACAACACTACACATCTGCTGGCGCATAACACCCTGCACCGTTGCAACAACACCACACATCTGCTGTTGCATAATGCCCTGCACCTGAGCAACAACACTACACATCTGCTGCCGCATAACACCCTGCACCTGAGCAACAACACCACACATCTGCTGCCGCATTACACCCTGCACCTGAGCAACAACACTACACATCTGCTGCCGCATAACACCCTGCACCTGAGCAACAACACTACACATCTGCTACCGCATTACACCCTGCACCTGAGCAGCAACACTACACATCTGCTGGTGCATAACACCCTGAACCGGAGCAACAACACTACACATCTGCTGCCGCATAACGCCCTGCACCTGAGCAACAACACTACACATCTGCTGCCGCATAACACCTTGCACCTGAGCAACAACACTACACATCTGCTGCCGCATAACACCTTGCACCTGAGCAACAACACTACACATCTGCTGCCGCATAACTCCCTGCACCTGAGCAACAACACTACACATCTGCTGCCGCATAATGCCCTGCACCTGAGCAACAACACTACACATCTGCTGCCACATAAAGCCCTGAACCTGAGCAACAACACTAAACATCTGCTGCCGCATAACACCATGCACCTGAGCAACAACACTACACATCTGCTGCCGCATAAAGCCCTGAACCTGAGCAACAACACTACACATCTGCTGCCGCATAATGCCCTGCACCTGAGCAACAACACTACACATCTGCTGCCGCATAATGCCCTGCACCTGAGCAACAACACTACACATCTGCTGGCGCATAACACCCTGCACCGTTGCAACAACACTACACATCTGCTGCCGCATAACACCCTGCACCTGAGCAACAACACTACACATCTGCTGCCGCATAACACCCTGCACCTGAGCAACAACACCACACATCTGCTGTTGCATAATGCCCTGCACCTGAGCAACAACACTACACATCTGCTGCCGCATAACACCCTGCACCTGAGCAACAACACCACACATCTGCTGCCGCATTACACCCTGCACCTGAGCAACAACACTACACATCTGCTGCCGCATAACACCCTGCACCTGAGCAACAACACTACACATCTGCTACCGCATTACACCCTGCACCTGAGCAGCAACACTACACATCTGCTGGTGCATAACACCCTGAACCGGAGCAACAACACTACACATCTGCTGCCGCATAACGCCCTGCACCTGAGCAACAACACTACACATCTGCTGCCGCATAACACCTTGCACCTGAGCAACAACACTACACATCTGCTGCCGCATAACACCTTGCACCTGAGCAACAACACTACACATCTGCTGCCGCATAACTCCCTGCACCTGAGCAACAACACTACACATCTGCTGCCGCATAATGCCCTGCACCTGAGCAACAACACTACACATCTGCTGCCACATAAAGCCCTGAACCTGAGCAACAACACTAAACATCTGCTGCCGCATAACACCATGCACCTGAGCAACAACACTACACATCTGCTGCCGCATAAAGCCCTGAACCTGAGCAACAACACTACACATCTGCTGCCGCATAATGCCCTGCACCTGAGCAACAACACTACACATCTGCTGCCGCATAATGCCCTGCACCTGAGCAACAATACTACACATCTGCTGCCGCATAATACCCTGCATCTGAGCAACAACACTACACATCTGCTGCCGCATAATGCCCTGCACCTGAGCAACAACACTACACATCTGCTGCCGCATAATGCCCTGCATCTGAGCAACAACACTACACATCTGCTGCCGCATAGCACCTTGCACCTGATCAACAACACTACACATCTGCTGCCACATAACACCATGCACCTGATCAACAACACTACACATCTGCTGCTGCATAACACCATGCACCTGATCAACAACACTACACATCTGCTGCCGCATAATGCCCTGCACCTGAGCAACAACACTACACATCTGCTGCCGCATAATGCCCTGCATCTGAGCAACAACACTACACATCTGCTGCCGCATAACACCATGCACCTGATCAACAACACTACATATCTGCTGCCGCATAACACCATGCACCTGATCAACAACACCACACATCTGCTGCCGCATAACACCTTGCACCTGAGCAACAACTCTACACATTTGCTGCCGCATAACACCATGCACCTGATCAACAACACTACACATCTGCTGCCGCATAACACCATGCACCTGATCAACAACACTACACATCTGCTGCCGCATAACACCTTGCACCTGAGCAACAACACTACACATTTGCTGCCGCATAACACCTGGCACCTGAGCAACAACACTACACATCTGCTGCCGCATAACACCCTGCACCTGATCAACAACACATGTATGTAAGTAGTAGTATGCCTAGCGCAGATGTATACTACTCTACACATCTGCTGTCAGCTATATTCTGGCTGTGTAAGTACAGCTACACTACATTATGTCCCTCGTTCCATTTTAAGGTCTATTGTAAATAGAGTTATTTTTCAGATTGAAGCTTCAAGTGATAGCTTTCTTTTTTCTAGGCTGAAATATGCGGAGCTCTGAAGCTGGAGGTGCGCAGGTTAGAGGAGCACACAGACCAGCTACATGACATGTCCCTTGAAAAGGCAAAGGTGATTGGTCAGCTGATCCAGGACACTCTTCAGGCCTGGTCACAACTGGAGAAGAAGGTGCATGACAACAAGACCAGGCTGCAGCGAACATCACAGCTCCGGAGGTTCTTCCAGTGCTACCTCGCCATGATGTAAGTATTGTGAATATGTAGTTACCTACTCAGGCCTGACTGGTTACTATGTCACTAGAAGAGTTGTTTGACTTTATTTTACCACTGCGCACTCCCAGGTATCTAAGTTTCACATGTGACCTAGTAACCAGGCATGTGTAAAACAAACATCTCACCATATATGAGGGGTTATGCTGAGTGACCTTCACCCAAAGGGGTTATATTTTAGGACATAATCACTTGCAGGCCTGAGTGTCCCAGGAGCCTCTTAGAATATCAGTCATATTCTTTCCTTATAAGGAAATGTCTAAATTAGACAGGCAGTGGCTCAAATTAATGGTTTGTCTCTCTTCTTCAGGAGAAGTTTGTCTTTAGATAATATTATGTGTCAGAGGCACTCATTATCATCATCATTAGCAGACTGTAACTCCTCACTGAATAGCATTTCCCTTAATAATGTCTATGGGTCTAATTATCTAAATCTCTTTGCTCAGGCTGGATCTAAGAATACAAACAAAGAGAAGTGCTCTATAGGAACAAACAACAGCTCAGTAGCTTGTTCTATGGTGAGTTACCATCTACGAGCAGAGGAGAACTTTCCTGAAGTATATCAGTCTGATTCTGCCTAGGCCGAAATGATCGTCTAGGGTTCTCATGTTCCTTGTTCAGAGAATTGCTTGGTATTTCGGGGGTGAACTGACCTTACTAGGCGGGATCCTCTGTGAAAAGCACAACTGAGCTAAAAGAGGCTGCTCCTAGGTGATAACTCGCCATAGAACAAGCTACTAAGTAGTTGTTCGTTCCTGGTAGAGTGCTTCTCTTTCTGTATGGATAGATGATCTAAGAAGTCTTGAGAGATGTTTATCTCACTATGAAGGGTGTGAAGAAGAGACTTCTACATTACAATATAAGGTCTAAAATACCCAAATATTTTGTGTGATTTCTGTCAATGCTGGCGAGTGTTTGCTCATTGGGCCCTATGTCTCAGTTTTTCTTATTCGCCAGTAGTCGATACAGACTATGCTGTAGTCACTTGACATAACCAATTGTTTTGTCTCACTAGATCATGGACAGAAGACACCAGAACCCACATGTTGTTGGGTAATCCTGAGGAGCCTGTTGGCTCAGTGCGGAGGGAGGAGCTAGAACAGAACATCGAGGAGAAGCTGAGAGAGTTTGAGGAGCTGGCCAGCGTTGGATGGAAATTCATTGGAGAGGAGCATGAGCTCACGCAAACGGTGAGAGACGGGTTTCACATAACTGAGGGAGAAATGGGCTTTATAAGAGTTTCATATGGAGACAACAAACCTAAATGGCAAATAATGTACTATATACAATCACAATCAGGTTAACAGGCTGTATGGAGTATTTGTTTTAATGCTACTGCTGATATTGTAGGCACTTTCACATACCACGTGTAAAATAAAGTGCATAAAAGAGACAGGAAACACTTAGAGGGGCATAAAAAAACATATTTGTAAAGGCAATTAAGTAAATGACAATATTGTTACATAAAAAAGGGATCAAATAGGATCTGTAAAGAGCTTGATGGGCTATTATTTTCTTCTTTCAGTCTCATCTATTATGTAAATGCTATGTAAATTGTAACTAACAGGAAATGCATGTTGTGCACAACTAATACTGCAGTATACATCCTTATTGAATGGCACAGGGGACTCTCACAGCTGACAGGGAAAAGCATATGGTAGCCTTAAAACAAAAGGTAGATCACAAAATCCTAAACCAGAGAGACTTTAATGTCAGATTAGAGAGTTTCCCTATATCAGAGACTATTCCCAAATACAGCAATGTGAAAGAGAAACTGACTCTAAAGTTGAGCTGTGAAACCAGAGACTGACTCTGAAACTGAACTGTGAAACCAGAGACTGACTCTGAAACTGAACTGTGAAATTAGAGACTGACTCTGAAACTAAACTTTGAAATTAGAGACTGACTCTTAAACTAAACCGTGAAACCAGAGACTGACTCTGAAACTGAACTGTGAAATTAGAGACTGACTCTGAAACTAAACTTTGAAATTAGAGACTGACTCTGAAACTAAACTGTGAAACTAGAGACTGACTCTTAAACTAAACCGTGAAACCAGACTGACTCTGAAACTGAACAGTGAAACTAGAGACTGACTCTGAAACTAAACTGTGAAACTAGAGACTGACTCTTAAACTAAACTGTGAAACCAGAGACTGACTCTGAAACTGAACAGTGAAACTAGAGACTGGACTGACTTTGAATCTAATCTGTGAAACCAGAGACTGACTCTGAAACTGAACTGAGAAATCAAAGACTGGACTGACTTTGAAACTAATCTGTGAAACCAGAGACTGACTCTGAAACTGAACTGTTAAATCAGAGACTGAATCTGAAACTGAACTGTAAAATCAGAGACTGAATCTAAAACTAAACTGTAAAATCAGAGACTGAATCTGAAATTGAGCTGTAAAATCAGAGACTGACTGAAACTAAATTGTGAAATAAGAGACTGACTCTGAAACTAATTTGTGAAATCAGAGAAATCAGAGACTGAATCTGAAACTGAACTGTAAAATCAGAGACTAAATCTAAAACTGAACTTTAAAATCAGAGACTGAAACTGATCTGTAAAATCAGAGACTGACTGAAACTAAATTGTGAAATCAGAGACTGGCTCTGAAACCAAATTGTGAAATCAGAGACTGAATCTGAAACTGATCTGTAAAATCAGAGACTGGCTCTGAAACTAAATTGTGAAATCAGAGCGATTGACTCAAACTGATCTGTAAAATCAGAGACTGACTCTGAAACTAAACTGTAAAATCAGAGACTGAATCTGAAACTGAGCTGTAAAATCAGACAGTTTGACTCTTAAAGAACATGACCTGAAAGCCATGTGAGGTGTGTGACTCCAGCTTGTTTCCTCAGATCAGAGAGAGACTAGAGGAAGTTCAGGGTATGTTAAGTTGGGTTCTCATGCGCTGGAGATGCCAGAAGCATCAGATGGTCGCGGCAAACAAGACAGAAAGGAGAAAGACAAAGGAAGCTGCCCCCGAGATGAGCCAAGTACTGACGGTGAGAGTCAAGAAGGTAATATGGAGCCAGCTGCTTTTTATATGTTACAAGCAGACGTCTCCCAATGTTCCAGATTACAAGTGGTGCGCTAATGATAGCGTGCATGGGATAACCAATATTGCTTGACTGCACTTCCATTAGAGCGCAACTTTAATATTACAAGTCCATTGTAAAGCACATTAAGAGTTAGCGTGGCAGACTTTGTTTGAGCGCAGCCTATGGATATCGCAACCGCACTAATTTACAAGTAAAAAGTTATAGTTTGCGCTCGAGCGAAAGCCGAAACTGAGCTACAATAGTTATCAATATTAATGAAAAGGTTTATAAAGGGTTAAAAGGGATATGGTATATGGCAAAGTGTTTGACTGGGAAGGGCTTCAGTGTCTGTATATACTGTATATATGTATTTATGTATGTATGCATGTCTATATATGTGTGCGTATATGTATTTGTGTATGTATTCATGTCTATATGCGTGTGTGTGTATGTATTTGTGTATGTATTCATGTCTATATATGTGTGTGTATATGTATTTGTGTATGTGTGTATATGTATTTGTGTATGTATTCATGTCTATATATGTGTGTGTATATGTATTTGTGTATGTATTCATGTCTATATATGTGTGTGTATATGTATTTGTGTATGTATTCATGTCTATATATGTGTGTATATGTATTTGTGTATGTGTGTATATGTATTTGTGTATGTATTCATGTCTATATATGTGTGTGTATATGTATTTGTGTATGTATTCATGTCTATATATGTGTGTATATGTATTTGTGTATGTATTCATGTCTATATGTGTGTGTGTATATGTATTTGTGTATGTATTCATGTCTATATATGTGTGTATATGTATTTGTGTATGTGTGTATATGTATTTGTGTATGTATTCATGTCTATATATGTGTGTGTATATGTATTTGTGTATGTATTCATGTCTATATATGTGTGTATATGTATTTGTGTATGTATTCATGTCTATATGTGTGTGTGTATATGTATTTGTGTATGTATTCATGTCTATATATGTGTGTGTGTGTGTGTGTATATGTATTTGTGTATGTATTCATGTCTATATATGTGTGTATATGTATTTGTGTATGTGTGTATAT